>NW_024582533.1:927474-1062326 GCF_018398535.1 Haplochromis burtoni | reverse complement strand
TCTGTGTTTTTCACACATTTTTCCCGTGCCCTTGGCAACATGCCTGGATGCAACGGGTGAGTTTTTAATAAACAGTGTGTTTTGTGAGACTGACATGCTTGATTCAGCTGAACAGTGTCTCGTCGTCTCTTTGTTGAAATGCGCTCTGTGGGATCCAACTCGAATCCCAGGCTCTGAAAGGTGGAGGCAGAACACACTTCTCCGAACTGGAGTGAACTTGGAGCCCGGGCTGGTCTGGCTCCGATCTCCCCGTGGGGGATGTTAGGCAGTCCACTTCTTCTTGCGGTCCGACTGCTTGGCTGGTGATGGGGAACCCTGAGCGGCAGCAGGCGGGACATGTTTCCTGGGCCAGTGGGTCTTAGGGTTCTGCAATCCTAGGGGACCCTGGGCCGCGACCTGCGGGGCTGGGCGGTGAAGGATTTTAAACGTCGGCATGCCGGCTGGAGACCTGAGCGAACGTGCGGCGACTGGGTGGAGGCGGGGGCGCAGCCTGGGTCTTCCTAGGGAGACACAGCTGCAGGGCCTCTCCCTCTTTCTTTTTTTCTCGCACCGTCTTTGCATGGTGGCAACAGCGGTCCTGAAAAGGCCAGCGGGGTCGATGCTTTCGTCCAGAGTGTCACGTTTTTCTCTGTCCGAAAGCCCCGACAAGTTCAGCCATCTTGCCCTCTCCTGTAGGACGATGATGCTGAGGGCTCTGCCCGCCGCTTGTACTGCTGCTCTAGTGAGGTGGAGACACTGGTCCGTAACTACGCCCAGCTCTTCCCACAACTCGCTAGCATCCGGGTTCGCAGCAGCCTGGTCCTGGAGCTTCGCCGAGTAGGCTAGCAGGAGCAATGAGGCGTTCAATGCCCTCGCGGTGGTGGCAACCGATTTATACGCCTTGTCAGCCAGGGAGGACTGCAAGCGTTCGGCCTTGGAGGGCAGGGACGGACCAGATGACATGGAAAGTTTCTGGTTTGGGTGGAGATGAGAAGCCACCAGATTCTCCACTGTGGGAATTTGGTAGATGCCCTTCTCCTTCATTCCAGCGCAGTCAAACGCCGCCGCTCCCTGCACGGGGTTGGGTGACAAAAATGGCTTTGCCCAGCAGCATGTGACCTCGTCCACGCATTCGGGGAAAAGTGGCAGTACCTGCTTAGTAGTGCGCTTTGCTTTGGGGAGCATTTTACCCCTCGTACCATGAGGTCGAGGTCTCCGTTGTCACCGCGGGCCATGGGATTGCCAGCTTTTCAGCTGCCCGTTTTGCAACATCAAATAGCTCCATACCGCGGGACTGTGTACTGGGGTTATCACAATCGGCTCCTTGTGCCGCAGAATTCTGACCAGATGGGGCAAAGAAAACGTCGTCATCCTCGTCCGAGACGAGATGTTCCGACGCTCCCTCAGAGGATTCGCTGAGTAGCTCGTCATTAGCCTCGAGGGAATCAGACAACATAGCTTCGCAGCTGACCTCGGCATCATCCACCAGCGGGAGGACGATATCCATCTCGTCGACCCAGCTGGTGCCTGGTGTGGCGGACTCAGTGTGCTCCATTGGTGGGCCGATTGGAGACAACATTGGGCGAATGCTTTTTAGGGTGAAGCGAGCGCAGTGTTCGCATACCCGGTGTCGAAATAGCCGCTTGGGCGTGTTGCAGCCCGAGGCACATCACACACGCGTCATGTGTATCTGAACCTGAGATTTTGCAACCGCAGGGGCAAATTCTGGGCAGCGGTTTGCAGTCTGCCATATTAAGGAAGCTTGGTGTAGCTAGCTTGGAATGGCTGGACGGCTAACGCTGATTTTTTTTTCTTCTCTCGGTCGGGTAGCAATGGTGAGCTAGTTTGACCTAGCTAGTGTGGTGGCTAGCGCTTGTGCTACTTGGCTTGGTGACCGTGTGTAGCAAAGACAGTTAGCTTGGTCAGCTAACTGTTGTGCTAGATGCGTGGTGGCAGCTAACACACTCTCCGACCTGGCTCTGTGGTGAAGAGCAGGTGACTCAAAACGCAAGCCGTGCTAGCGCCTGGTGACCAAGGTGTTAGCTTGCTCGCGTGGACAGTTAAGCTAGCACTCACGTTCACAGTCAGGAGAGATGAGGTTTCTAAGAAGCGAGAAGAGGAAATTGAATGATGGGTGACGCTGCGTCACACCCTTTTATAGGGAGGAGGGTGGCCCCTCCCTGACTCAAGCATCACGACTGCCAGCCAATACTGGCTGGAGTAATGATATAGAGGCTTATTATATAAACATATATAAATAAAACCACTTTTTTTTTGTACATTAGTAATTCCTTTTGTGCATAATTTTATATTATTGTTAATAATAAGTTAATTAAAGCAACAAAACAACCTGAAGAGCCGGTTCGGAGCCGAAAGAGCCGGCTCTTTTTAGTGAGCCGAACCGAAAGAGCCGGTTCTCTAAAAAGAGCCGGAAATCCCATCACTAGTTCCAAATGCCCATGAAAGTAAAGACAACATTGAGAACAGATCTACTCAGCTCCTTTAACCTCCTAAGACCTGGACTATTCCACTGCATGCATTTTTATTTCTCTTTGATATTTGGGCATATTGGGACCCAATAAATGTAAAAACAAAGGATTACCAGATTTTTTGAGAGCCACATATGAGGATATTCATTTAAAATTTCGATAGAACAGTAGCAGTATAATGTCCTCGAAAGTGGATATCAGGCCCTTGTAGAGCAAAATTGAGTATTCTGGTCTAAACAGCCCAAAATGTGATGTCCACATATGTGGACGCCAGGTCCTAGAAGGTTAAAGTGATTGATTTATAGCAGTGATCAATAAATAAATAAACTTTCTCTAGTTCTACAGAGTGAATCTGTTTTAGGGTTGCCATATTTTGCAACACACGGCTTTGCTTACACGTTTTGACCTGCTATTAATTCACATTACTGAAAATGTGGGGAGCACTGTGTGGGGAATTCAGCGCATAATGAGGTTGTTATTACAATCCCCTGGACTTATTGTTCACCGCAGCTTTAACCAAAACAATTTTCATTACATCAGCGGGAGATAGTCAGGCTATCGTCTGGCTCATCCTCACTCCTTTTGTTGCATTTTGGTTATCATAGCTCTGCGAATGTATAATCGGCTCTATGCACTCATGAGACAAAGCAGAAAAACAATGACCTTTGAGCTACAATGAGCCGTTGCTCCTTGAAAATAAATCACATGAATTCCCCATAGCTTCCCTCTAATGCCACTTAGTGCCCTGCCATACCAGTGTTGCGGGCATCTCTGCAGCCTCCACAACTCCCGGTCCCAGTTACCATCATTACCCCCTTGCTTACATGCCCATACCAACATATCAGGGAAATATGCTCCTTATTAGTTATGCACAGCACTTACTGAAAATAGTCTATCTGTGGTGCAAAATGAGGAGTAAGTTTGACAGCCTTTCTCTGGCACACAGTAGGTGGTGTTTCGTCTTTTAAGCTCCCTGTCTTCCCTGCTCCCGAGAAGTATTCTTTTTCCCGAAAATCACAGTAAATGCCCACAGAATGAGTCAGCGACAGAAATACAGAGAGAGGGAGGATATCTGTCACGATTTAAGAGACTGATATACTGTCAGTGAAACAAATTCTATCATATTTTCCTTTTCTTTTTCGTTGAGAGATTCTGTATGGCTGTCAAATATCTGACAGCTATCTGACCTGTTTAAAATGCCATAAAATCCGTTCTGAGTCTTCTCTTCTGAGAGACACGTTGCACAGTTATTTTGAAGGGCCATCCAGCGTGTGCGCGTGCTTATCACCATCTATTTGCTTATTCAAAAAAAAAAAAAAAAGAAACAGAAAAGTAAAAGCGAACATGCACAAAAAAATCTCCCCTGTTTCTGAAAATCAACATAAATATAGGACATTTGAGATGCCAAAGGACTCTAGGACTCATCGTCTCCCTGACAACGGTCTCCAAGCAACCATTACTCCTCAAAGCCTTTCTCCAATCCCGTCTCTGCCTCTGAGTATCTCTCTCCTCAACCCCTCTCTGTGTCTTTGCCAGTTTGCCTTCCTCTCAAGTGTCCTCCCATGTATCCACTCCAGATAGTTATTGTACCAGTGTAAGAAAACACATCAGCCGTCCGATGTGATCGTGTGTGATTGGTTGTAGGCTGTGGCGCTCTTGCATTTTGGCATGAGGCTTTTCTCTACACCTGCTAAATCTAGGGTGGAGCAGAAAGCGGGTAATGTTCAGATTCTTCATGGCATCTTTTTTTTTCTTTAGGTTGTTCTGTCAAAAAAGCTTCTAGTACTGGTGAAGCAACTTAGTCCTAAAGGGGCACTATATGATTGTAGTGATATCCATGCTGATTTTATTTTTGGAACTACATTACTTCAGTAAAACAGGCAGGGCATAGTTATTTTTAGCTGTGTTTTTGTTTTGAGGGAGAAACTAATACCCCGAAGATCACAACACTGTTTTTGTTTTCATCCCAGACTGCATGAAAAATTTGTGCATGACGTAAAAGGCTCTGAAACTTTTCCTGACACAAAACTGGTTAAACCAGTAATAAAATAAGACTTATCCTGTTTTTTATTTTGTTGTTGTTTTCCGCCTTTCTTCATACTTTATGTGGCATATTGCTCGCTAAATAAATCTTCCTCAGGGCACTCGTGGTTCTTTTATTGTTGTACAAGAAAAAGTCCCAGGCAGAACTGGAAACATTAACAATGCTTCAGTTCCAACAATCATTTCATTGCAATGCGGCAATTACCAGCCATTTTTTATAAACTGGCGTTAGAGAAGATGAAATGTCTGCTGTGAAAACGGTCTATTTAACTTCATTTTCCCATCGTCATACGCTGCCCTCTGGAATTACGCTCTGTGAAATTAAATGTTCTTAGCAGTGCGAGTGGTACAGATGAAATTCCATTTACTTCCGTTTTACTGGGCTTAAAGCAGACATCTGAAAATCTGGCCAAATAAATCCAAACTTTCTGCATGGTGAGATACTATTAGGTGTTCAGTCAGTGAGGAGAAAAATCATGCAAGTTGGATGAACCACAGAGCTGCAGTTCCCAACCAAGAACTAAAATTACAAAGTCAAAAAAATAAATAGTTGGAGCTGAGTGTGAGATTGAGTTAGCAAGTGAGCAAAGTTGAAGTTAAAAAGTCCAAAAAGTATGGAGCTACTGAAGCCTATAAGGTTCAAATAGTATTTACAAGTTCTTTGCAGAACATCTTCATACGCTCCTCGGCCGCTTTGCTCTGGACACCTGTTCAGCTGCTTATTAACACACATATGTAAACAGCCAATCTTAAAGCAGCAACTCAGTGCATTCAGGCATGTAGGCATTGTTAAGATGACCAGATGGAGCATGAGAATGTGAAAGAAATGTGTTTTACGTTACTTTGAACAGGCTGGTCTCAGTATTTCAGAAACTGCTGAACTGAACACACAACTATCTCCTAGGTTTACAGAGAACAGTCTGGAAAAGGGTTAAATATCCAATAAGTGTCCGTTCTGTTTGTGAAAATGCCTTGTTGATGTTAAAGCAGAAGGTATTGCTGCTTCAAGTTGATAGGAACGCAACATCAAATAACCTCTCGTTATAGCCAAGGTATACAGATCTCTGAGTACACAACATACCCAACCTTGAAACACCTGGGCAACAGCAGCAGCAGAAGACCACACAGGGAGGGTGCCATTCTTGTTAGCTACAAAGGCAACAATTCACACATTCTTAACACGACTAGATATAGAACACTGGAAATATAGAACACTGGAAAATGAGGAGTCTGAATTTATGTTGCGATGATTTGGGAGGGTAAGATATTGGTAAATAACATGAAGTCATGGATCCATCTTGCATTGTATTAACAGTTCAAGATAATAATGCAATGCAACATTACACCAAAACGATTCAGGCTGATGGTGATGTAACATTGTGTGAATAATTTTCTTGGCACACTTGGGTCTCTTAATAGCAATGGATCAATGTTTCTGCTTCCAGCAGTCTAAAGGAGCACCTTTGAAATATTGTGGAATGGGAGATTCACTCCGTGATTCAATATGAATATATATTAAAACAAAACAAAAAAAAACCCAGCACGCCCCTGCGGGCGGTTTATCCTTCAAGCTCGGGTCCTCTACCAGAGGCCTGGGAGCTTGAGGGTCCTGCGCAGTATCTTAGCTGTTCCCAGGACTGCGCTCTTCTGGACAGAGATCTCCGATGTTTTCCCGGGATCTGCTGGAGCCACTCGCCTAGCTTGGGAGTCACCGCACCTAGTGCTCCGATTACCACGGGGACCACCGTTACCTTCACCCTCCACATCCTCTCGAGCTCTTCTCTGAGCCCTTGGTATTTCTCCAGCTTCTCGTGTTCCTTCTTCCTGATATTGCTGTCATTCGGAACCGCTACATCGATCACTACGGCCGTCTTCTTCTGTTTGTCTACCACCACTATGTCCGGTTGGTTAGCCACCACCATTTTGTCCGTCTGTATCTGGAAGTCCCACAGGATCTTAGCTCGGTCATTCTCCACCACCCTTGGGGGCATCTCCCATTTTGACCTTGGAGACTTCCAGGCATATTCGGCACAGATGTTTCTGTAACTATGCCGGCCACTTGGTTATGGCTTCCATGTATGCCCTGCCTGCTAGCATCTTGCACCCTGCTGTATGTGCTGGATTGTCTCAGGGGCATCTTTACACAGCCTGCACCTGGGGTCTTGCCTGGTGTGATAGACCCCAGCCTCTATGGATCTTGTACTCAGAGCTTGTTCTTGTGCTGCCATGATTAGAATCAGAATCAGAATCAGAATCAGAATGGGGTTTATTGCCAGATGTTGAGGTTTACAACATTAGGAAATTGCTGCGGTGCTTCAGTGCAAACAATAAGAATTAAAGTGCTATGTAGAAAGAAAGATATGTGCATGAGATATACATGAGATATATACATGAGAATAAGAATTAGAGTGCTACGTAGAAAGATATATACATGAGTGCAGGTGGTGATCAGTGCCAAACATGAGAATGATGCAGTGACACAGCGTAGGGTCATGTGTTAGTGGTGGGAACAGTCATAGGTTATTGTTCATGTGTCCAACAGCAGAGGGGAAGAAACTGTTCTTATGGCGAGAGGTTCTGGTGCGAATGGACCGGAGCCTCCTGCCTGAGGGGAGCAGGTCAAACAGACTGTGTCCAGGGTGAGAAGGGTCAGCTGAGATCCGAGCTGCACGCCGCAGTGTCCTGGAGGTGTACAGGTCCTGCAGAGATGGGAGTCTGCAGCCAATCACCTTCTCAGCAGAGCGCACAACACGCTGCAGTCTCTGTTTGTCCCTGATAGTGGCTCCAGCGTACCACACGGTGATGGAGGAGGTGAGGATGGACTCGATGATTGCAGTGTAGAACTGCATCATCGTCCGTGTTGGCAGGTTGAATTTCTTCAGTGCCTCTGTGCTGTCTTTCAGTCCAGCTTTGTCCAGCCACTGGTAGGATTTCTGGATATCAGCCACCTCCTCTATCTGCCGGTGGTACATACCGGCAGGTGTCCCCATGAGTTCCTCGTCTCCCTCCTCTTTCTTGGGTTTCTGCTGCCTGAGGTATTCACTGAGCACTCGGTCAGTTGGGCCATCTTCCGATACCCAACATCCACAATGATGGCGAAACAACTAGTAGCTCAGTGTTCCAACATTCAAAGAAGGGACTGCTCTCACAGCTAGAGATTGACGAGGTACAACATAAATGCTACGGCAAGGGGGAGCCAGGACGCCAGGTCAGGGGGGAGATATCATCACCCCCACCCGAGATTGGGTACCATAGCCCCAAGTGCGATAGGAGAAGGATCGTTGAGTGCGAGAGGAACTGACCTGAAAAATAGGATCATGGCCAAGCTTGAAACCTGGACCCCCGTAGCCGGTTACCAAAGGTGGAAAGTAACGAATTACATTTACTTGCGTTACTGTAATTGAGTAGTTTTTTTGTGTATTTGTACTTTTTAAAGTCATTTTTCAAGTCGGTAATTTTACTTTTACTTAAGTATATTTTTTAAAAAGTATTGTACTTCGCTACATTTTCAATCACACCCGTTACTGAGTAAATTAAAAGAACAAACAAAAAAAACCCAACATTGCGCTTCGGAAATACTGCAGGGAATGATGGGTAGTAGAACAAATTGGCGTTGGGTCACGATAAAGATGGAGTCTGACATCGGTGGTACGGATCCAGCGAAAAAAGAAACCCCGTCGAATTCTGCTGACCCTGAACTCGAAGAAACCGATGTGAACCCCTGGCCGTATTTAAGGGACCATTTCGGCTTCAAGTGCAAGAAAGGCAACAGCTTTATTATGCAGTGTAAGCTGTGTTTGCCCAGAGAGACCGAGTTAGCAGCTTTTAAAAATTCCACATCAAACCTGCGCAAGCATGTAGAGGTAAGTTAAATGAAACTATCATTTGCAACTATCAGAGTTGCAGAAAAGGTGCGATAAAAGTGCTAAGAAGTACAGGGCTGTCTACACCTGAGGCCTTGGAAACTGGCCATAATATGTGTATATATGTATATATATATATATATATATATATATATATATATTATTATATATATATATATATATATATATAGATAGATAGATAGATAGATAGATAGATAGATAGTAAAAGGATATCCTAATAAAACAATAAGGTAATGGCTAGGATTAACATTGTTAGGCAAAAGTAACTGTTAAAAAGTGTTGAAATAGCTAGCTATTAGTTATGGACATAGCTGTATTAGCCAAACCTGTTTAAAATCCTTAGTTACAGAGACACAGTTAAAAATAAGGAATAGATATGTAGCTTGGAATAATGGCTAAAATGGTTAAAATGTCCAAATATCTGCACACTTGAAGAAAAGTTCCACAAAACAACAAAACTTAACTCCTTTGTATTAGCAGTAAGCTAATGTATTTATTGAGTCACACATCTGGCTTCAGCTGACTTGATTGAGGTCTTTGACCTTAAGCGCTGATGTTTTATCCACAGTTTGCATGAGTTACATTTAGCAAGACTTAAAGTAATTAGCTCAAAGCTACAGATAGCCTATATAGTGCTAAAAACAATGGTTAAACTAAAGGCAAATGGTGTGCTTTTGTTTATCTACTAACTCAACTACAAAACTACAAAAATTGTAACGATATTCACTTTCATATTAATAAAATCAATATAACATCACTTTAAATGAGCATATTCAGAGCAGAGGGCTGTGGGAACAAAGGGGTACTTCAGTTGATCTGCAAGATACTGCACAGGTTTGTAAGACTGAAAAGGCTAGGAGTGAGTGCTATAGAAGGATTTGTTTTTTGCACTCTCATCATTAAGCAGGTAATTTATCACTTCACACAAATTACAAGTGTTCTGTATATATGGTGGAGTTCAGGCAGTTCATATTGCTAAGCCTTGGTTCATATTCCTTCCTCCGATCTATTTTTAACCTAAGATTTTGTTACAGGCGCACAATGATGAGGCAGCATCTTTTTTGCTGCTAGCCCTAAATGGAGCCAGTGTCCTGAGAATCCATCTCCCAGTCTGTCCAGAATACCTGCGAGTCATCTGATGGTTTATTACACCATCCCTCAGTGTGACTGACAGCTGTAATGAGGCGCTCGTTTTCTAGTGGCGTCTTAAAAAACTGACGAGACACTCGGACTGGATGTCAAAGAAATCTTTATTTATTCTCAGTGGTAAAGACGAGAGTGCTCAGTAGACGATGACAAACAAGTGAGGAAGTGTCAGTGACGCCCCCACGCTTGATGAGATATCAGAACAACGTTTCCAGAACGTTCTTTTCTGGGTCACCTGTGTGGCCAGCCCCCACAGAATTCAGTCGAAACACACATAATAATAATAATAACAATAATAATAATGATTATAAGAATCATCATCATTCATCATAATAATGATGCCGGTGGGTAAAAAAGGGAAGAGAAGGAATACATCAAACAGCCACAGGTAGATTAGGTTTTCTTGTTTTGTCCCCCTGCGCTTCGAGAGTATCTCAGTGTTCTGTGACTCAGCTTCGATTGAAGAAGAGTTCAGTCTGGTTATCCCTGCCAACGGCTTAGTCCTTACAGCCGTCTTGACCTTTTCTCCTTTGCTTCACATCCTCCAGTAAAGGGTTCTTTGTGCTGATCACTCGTGGTGCGTTCAGCAAAGTTATGGCTTGGGTGCTGACGTTTTAAACCGTGTATAAAAGTCTCAAATGAACATGTGCCACAGGCAGTATCATCAAACACTACTTTAAATCAATATGGGGACAGAACAGTGGATGCAGTGTGGAAAGTGGCCAAAGATGCGTGGAGATGGAGCACTTTTATAAATAGTCTTGCCTTTGAGATGGCGTTGCTAGAGACACTAGCTAGATTGTGCATTAGCTATTGGCCACTGAGGTACAGAATCGTGTAACTGTAAAACCTACAGGATCATGTCTTAAATCGTCTACTCTGCATGCTATAAAACAGGGTCTATAACAGGTATACATTAGATTGCTATCAGTCTCTACGTTATCAGTGCGTGCTACTTGGGTGTGTGTTTATTTGTGACCCCAGTCTGTTTCTCATTTCGTGACATTAAGCGTCAAATCGCCAGTTTGATCCAACTCTCATGCTAATCTTCCCTCGCCGGCTCTCATCAGGTAGCGAGTGCTCCCTGACTCACCCAAGCCAGAGCAACAAATGGAGCTCACCTCCTTATCGTTGATTTTTTGTTCTCCCAAAATGAGTTTCGGGCTATCTGTTCATTGTTTTCTCCCACTTTCTCCTCCCCTGACCTTCCTCTTCGGCGGCTAAATTTCTCTCCTTACACCTCTCTAATTTTCCCATTCCCGTGAGCCTGCTCCAGTCCTTTTCATGTTGTCCCTCCAACTCGATCTCCTTTTACTCCTCAGTCTTTTAGCCCCCCACCCACCTCCATGTCTTTCAATTTGGTGTATGTCTGTGTTCATGTTGAGTGTGTCTATTTGCCTGCATTTATGTGTGTGGGTGTGTGTCACAGTGCACTGAGGTCATGACAGGAGCGGGACTTCTGCCGAAGGATTTTGCTGCCCCTGTGGCGGCTCATCTCCCTGTAGCGGCCTCGATCCCGGTCCCTGTCTCGGCCGTACGATCGGGGCACGAGACCAGCCAGGAAGCGCTTGGCCCGGCTCGTCAGGCTCTCCCTGCGGCCAGCACCGGGGTCACCGTCCGTCCATCCGGGGCCCACGCAGTCTCCCCTCGCGGTCCGCACTGCCGCCTCCAGCAGCTCATTGGTGCCGTGTTCTAAGGAGGCAGAGAGCTCCAAGTAGAGGCAGTCAAACATCATGGCGCTGGACTGGGCCTCTGGTTGGAAACAGAGACATTTGGGAAGCATTTTATAACTAAGGATCTACATAATGTCAGCTGTAGATGGCATTTAGAGGCAGCAGTTTGAAATTTACGGACACTGGATTGTGAAAACAGCCCAGCTGCCGTGTGATGTGTATCACCACGAGGTAGTACTTGAGAGCTCACTCACTGCAGTTTTGAAATCTCTATTAGCTTTCTAAGTGTTTGGAAGTCCTTTCACAGAAAATCGTGACCGGCTGTGTGAGATGGGAGGATTGGACTCTCCCCCATGTAATGTGCTTCTGAAACTGTGCCTGAAAGCTATGGCAGTAACAGAGAAATAAAAGAGGAAGGGGAATTGTGGTGGGTTTTAGACTGCGCTATTTTATGCGTTTAAAAACAACATTATATTTCTCATTCATGAACATTGAGACTAGAAATCAAATTATTTCCTGTCACGTGTCCTGATGTGGCTTACCAGGGTGGCCCACAGAGTTCAAAAGCACTGCAACTTAAGAAAACACAAAGAAGAAATGTTTCAAAAGCATAGAAAACACAATGGAAATAGAAAAAAACAAAGTTGAAGCTTCTTTGAGGCAACAATAATGTGACAGAATGGCTACTAGAAAGCATGGCTCTGCAGTGTTATAAGAATAATGCATTTAAAACACACATTACCTGCATATTTTCCCCCCTCACACAGACACATCGTTGGCTTCTTTTAAACGTGTCTCAGTGATATCATTCGCATGTTTCCCTTTCTGTCACTTCCAAAAGCTGTTCTGTTGTTACTCACTCCCCAAAAACACTTCCACTGTATTTTGTGAGTTTTTGCCATTCTTCTACTTGCTGATTTTTCTAAAGTTGCAGTGCGTTTGAACTCTCAGGGCCACCGTAGTTTACTTCTGCGTGAGCAGCCTCCAACCACCTATGGAGGTTGTGTGTTACTGTTAAAAGACTCGGAAGAAAAGTAAGCCAACCTGGGGTTAGGGTTATGTTGCTTTTCCCAAATTCTACAAAAATACTATGAAGTATGAAGTCATCATATACGAACAGATGCAACTTCATGACAATGAAGTTGCACTGTGATACAGCTAAAATAAATTAGTACAATAAGAAACTTGCAGTCTCTATCATTTACAAATGTTGTTTTTTATCAAGAAATGCGCATTTCTTATTTGTAATTTTATCTGCCTCTTACAGCACCACAAAACTAAGGAATCTTAATTCTACCACAAGGCCCTGATTATTGTGCATTTGTAAAATCAGCATTCACAGGTGAGTCCACAAGGACACAGAGACAGTTGAGCCAAGATGGGGTTAAATGTGGCTTGGGCTGTATAAGCTCAAATCTCTTGGCAGCAGGGAAATGCTTTCTATCTCAGTGTGACTCTCGTGAATAAGGAGAGGTGACTAAGCATGTTGTTGACAAGGCTCAGGATATCAGCTAAAAGCGCCCATCTGTCCCTGGCCAAACAAGCCACAGTGATAAGGAAAGCTGACAGATACAGATCATTCTACAACAAATGGCTTTCTTTGTTAACTCAAATGGCACAACCACTGCTCTCCCTCAACTGTGCTTTAGCTTTTACTCCTGCTCTGCACAGAGCTAAAATCTGAGAGCTCACAAGCAGCCACGTGCTGGAAAGGTCTTTTAAGTGTATTATTGGCACTCACAATAACTGTTTTTAGAAATACACCGCAGGAACTTAAAATGACGGCAGCGGGAAGAGGTCACAGCTGTAGAACAATTATGTTTGGGTTTTGTGAGGACATTTTAGAGTATTAGTTTAGACAAAATGATGTCAAGAGCACAATAATACTCAGATGAAGTGCTGATAAAAACTCAATTGTCTACTCACAATGGATGGAAAACAGCACAAAAAGTAAAGCAAATTCAGATAAGCTGAACCTTTCAATTATGTAATTTTATATTAAGTGTGCCAGAGTGACTGAGGCTCTCCTGAGTAGTTCTGATTCTTCTATTAAATGCACGTTACAATGAACTCTAATTGGAATATTTCTGAACAATAAAAGATTTATAGCTTTTTTTTAGACCAATAATTGCATAATTACATAAATGTGCATTCCATTTTTTTCACTTATCCTTAGTTTATGTTTAATGCACGATGTGTGTTCCATCTTTAGGTAATATCCCCAGGTATTTCTTAAATCTCAGACTCTATTACAATGGCTCTGTTTGGTTCACAGTTCAAAATAGTTCTCTTTTGTTTTATTGTAAACTGCTTCTCTCCTCTTCGCCTGTAACGTGCTGGTTTAACGAGGTGCAGACAAAGACAGGCCATATCTAAAGGTCACCTCTTTACGTTCCGACTGGGTTCCACTCACAAACTGATGCTCTGAGTAGTACACTGTATTGCCAAAAGTATTCACTCAGCCATCCAAATAATTGAATTCAGGTGTTTTGATCATTTCTATGGCCACAGGTATATAAAATCAGAAACATTTGGGAAAGAATGGGTTGTTTTCAGGAGTTCTGTGAATTCCAGCATAGTACCATGACAGGATGTGACCTGTGTAACAAGTCCAGTCATGAAATTTCCTCACTATTCCATAGCCAGCTGTTAGTGGTGTAACGCAGTGAAAGAGATTGGGAACAACAGCAGCTCAGCCACAAAGTCATAGGCCACGTAAAATTGCAGAGCAGATGCTACAGACCTGCAAACTTCATGCTGCTTTCACATTAGCTCAACAACAGTGCATAGAGAGCTTGATAGAATGGGTTTCAGTGGCCACATCCAAGCCTTACATCACCAAGCACCACTGCGTGTAAAGCATGCGGCCACTGGACCAGTGGAGGCGTGTTCTCTCGAGTGACGAATCACGCTTCTCTGTCTGCATGGCCCATGAATGAGTCTGGGTTTGGCGGTTGCCAGAAGAACAGTACTTGTCTGACTGATTGTGCCGAGTGTAAAGCTTGAAGCACAGGGAGATTATGGCAAGGGGTTGTTTTTCTGGAGTTGTGCTCTTAGTTTCAGTGAAAGGAACTCTTAGTGTGACATTTCATGCTCCCAACTTTGTAAGTGGCTCCTTTCTGTTCCAACATGAGTGCAAATCAGTTCATAAATAAAGTAAGGGTCATAAAAACATGAGCAGGTTTGGTATGAAGAAGTTGACTGGCCTGCAGGTTGAGTCTTGACCTCAACCTCATAGAACACCTTTAGGATGAATTAGAGCAGAGTCTGCAAACCAGGCCTTCTCGTCCAACATCCATGTTTGACTTTAGAAATGTGCTTCTGGAAGAATGGTCAAAAATGTCCATAAACATGACATCATACATCATAGGGTGACATCATATTAAACCCTATGCATTAAGCATAGCATCTCCCTCAAGCTGATATGCATGTGAAAGCAGACAAGCAAATATGTTTGGCACTATAGTGTAGGTTTATGGGACCTTTTCCTAAAATAGCTGTGTACTTGAGATGACTAGATATGCTCTCTTTTTTACTTAAAAATATGCTAATGTCATTATTTGAAACTTTGGCAATGATTAAAATGAGCCACCATTCTAGCAGTACAGTGGGGGAGCTAATTATTTTATCCCCTGCTGAATTTTTACACTTGCTCTCATACAAAGAAATGAGCAGTGTCTAATTTTTATGGTAATTTCATTTTAATGGGGGAGGGAGACAGAATATCAACCAAAAATCCAGAAAAAAACTTACATAAAAGGTATAAACTGAGTTTCATATCATTTAGTAAAATAAATATTTGGGTCTTCATCATACTAGAAGATCGATCCACGACCCGTCATCAGTGTTCCAGCTGAGGGAACATTTTATGGACACTGCCCTGTCCCTTGGCCCCTCAATGCGGTGAAGTCATCCTGTACCGTTAGCAGGAAAAACACACCCAAAGCATAATGTTTCCACCTCCATGCTTGACTGTGGGGGTACTTGTGCTGTAGGGCAGGGGGTGGTGTTCTTTAAGTCCTCCTCAGCATTTCTCTTCCTCCAAACATAGCAGGCTGCATCAGTGCCAAAGGGCTTGATTGTACTTTCATCTGCAACGTAGCACTTTATCTGAATCACTTACATGTTCACTAGAAAACTTAAGACAGTCCTGTACATGTGCTTTCTTGAACAGGAGGACCTTGCAGGCGCTGCAAAATTACAATCCAATAATGGTGTAGTGTGTTGCCAGTGGTGTTTTTTGTGACTGTGATCCCATCTGCCTTCAGATCATCAACAAGTTCCTCCTGTGTATTTTCTGGCTGATCAACTACCTTTCTTATGACCATCCTGACCCCACGTGGCTAAATCTTACATGGAGCTTCAGACCAAGAGTGACTGATGGTCATTTTTGTATTTCTTCATTTTCAAATAATTGCACGAACAGTTGTCACTTTCTAACCAAGCTTCTTGCTGATGGTCTTGTAGTGTGTGCAGGAGACTTGTATGAAGGTCTACAATCTTGTGTGTCCACATCAGCATATCATTTGCATCTCATTGGTATTCTGTCTCTCTCCATTAAAAACTACAGTAAAATTAGAGACTGTTTTTCATTCCTTTGTGAGTAAAACTTAACAAATTCAGGAGCTGATCAAAAAATGACTCCCCTAACTGTGTATCAAAGACAGAACATCAAAACAAAATCTGATCATCTTAACCCTGTAAGACCCAACCCATCAAAAAAAAAAAAAAAGCCAGAAAATTCTGATTTTTTTTGGAACTGAGATGTTTATTAACCCTTATAACAAATTCCGCAAAACCCTTTTTGCTATATTATGTTGTGTATGATATATTTTTATTATATATTTATTATATATTTTTGTATCACATTTGATCAATTGGGCATTTTTGGCAACTTTTTGCTAACAACAATGTTCATTTTAGACCAAAAAAAAGAGAGTTTTGGCCATTAAATTTTGAAATTATAGCAAGTATCGATCATGTTGATGAGATAGAGGGCTCAGAAACTCATGTATCAAATATGATACAAAGGGCATTATAGGGTTAACCTTACTTCTTGTGGGACTTTTAATTAAATGGTCGATCAGTGGGTGAAGCAAAGAAGTAGGTGACAAAAGATTTAATAAAGTTTCCTAGAAGAAGAACAAAAACCAGGCTGTAAAATAACAGAATTCTTCTATGTGGTCACATATGATCATCTCATGGCAGGGCTCTAGAGTGCGACCAATTTGGTCGCAAATGCGACCAAAATTTTCAGTGGTGCAACTAAAAAAAAAAAATTTGGTTGCACCTGTGCGACCAACTGTTTGGGTAGAAAAAAAAAAATCTGCAACCTTCCCTGTGGTCAACAACAGACACACATTTTGCCCCTATCGTGGACTAAACCAATCAGAGATAGTCAGGGGCGGGACCTCTCTGATTGGCCGTGGTCCAGTTGAAAGTGCAGGTGGAAGTGGGAGGTGAGTAGCTTGAATAAAGCGATATCAATTCATTAAATCCTGAATCGACTTTTAAATATAACTGTGTTTTGCCAGAAACGCCAGATTCTCAGATTAAAGCTCACAAAACCATTTCAACAACAACCAAACAGCAAATGAGAGCAGGTACACGGACTCCACACAAAGACGTAAACACAGACCCGACGCATCAGAATCAACTTTGTCTTTCTCGGCTTTCTCACCCGACGGCCCGTAGACGGACACGCTGTCGGAGCTTAGCGATTCTGATGCGTCCGGTCCGCGCTGTGTTTACGTCTTTTTGCGCTGATTCTGAGCTGCAGGTTTTGTCTCTCCAACCAACAGAGCCAGCAGCAAAAGAAGCAGCAAACTGCGCTTCACATTTGATCAATGTCGTCATGAATTTTGCTGTTTTGCTTCCACGACTATTAAAATCACACTTCATGCACAGCTAGCTCTCTCTCTCTCTCTCTGTACTTCAAGAACAGTTTCCCGTCTCCAATCTCTGTTTTCTGTATTATTCATTCGCTTATTACCCACCAGTCTACCGTTGTTTACAGCGCTGTGGCTGCTGTCTTTTTCTTTTCTTTTTTTCACTTAAATGACCTCGGACAAGAAAGCCTATTTTTTCTGTTGTTCAATACTGAAGAAATTTAAACTTTATATGCAGAACATTGTAGAATATTTTTAAGGTTATCTGCTATAAAAAGCCAGACCAGGAAAATCTCCTTCATGTTTTTCTGTGTTTTATTCTCAGTTACTTTCACACAAAGGCATCTGCTGTGATGTTCACAATTCTGATGAAGTCAGTACTGATAAATGATCAGAATTATAATATTTCTGACTGTCTGAGGCTAAGTTGAATCGAATCGGGACTTTGAAAACCGGAATCGAATGGATTATAGAAATCAGTGATGATACCCAGCCCTAGTGAGCAGCCTAGGCACGACAGAAGTGGATGTAGCTGTAATAGGAAAAGAACTATTGCTAACTTTTCTGTTAAGTTAAGGCCTGATCCTTCTGAAATTCATAGCCAGTGCTCTGACACGGTGTCATCAATCTTTGAATGCTGAAAAAGCACAGTGTATCCAGAAAAACACATTATAATATATAAATTATTATAAAATTTGTGTGCGCCTAATTTTTGTGCCGGTGCGCCTAACTTTTTAAAGTTAGGCGTACCGGTACGCCCATGGCAAAAAGTTAGTCTAGAGCCCTGCATGGTGACTTAAAGTTTTCTTCCAAAACTTTTCAGGGCTTTCAGTTGGATGGTGAGTTTGGTCTGATTTCTTGGATGTGGACTTGTACCTGAAAATGAGTTCAAAACACTGATCCTATAATGCTTACATTATATTATGACATTATATTTCAAATTAAGGCCATTCCAATGCAACTTGTCAGTCTGGTTTTGGTGTGGCTGCTTTTGCACAGCATAAACATATGCACACCAGTGTTACACGGGTATTGCACTAGGGAAAAACAGCTCCAGATTTGATCTGGGTCTAATAATCCAAGCACACAGCAGCTGTTGAACGTCTGCAGTGTCACCTAATAGTGGGTGAGGTAAGAGAGAGAGGAAATACAGCAAATCCCAGACCAGATTACCAGGACTTTTACTAATACCTACAACAGCTGATTGAATAACCTGTTAAAAGGGAGCTTGCAAAATTGAATTGAAGGGGGAGAGGGCTGAGAGGGGTACAACATGAGAGGATGAAGGAGAAGAGAGAATAAAAAGATGAGGTAAGAGCATTAAACGAGAAAAGAGAAGCAAAGGAGCAGATCGAAAGCAGGAGGAGATCAGACAAAAGTAAAAGTGAAGAGGTGACAGGAAAATAAGCAACAAAACAAAGGAAACGAGTGGAGGAGAAAAGCAGCAGAAGAAGAGAAAAGGAAAGGAAAGGAGGGAAATAAGAGGAGATGAATAGAAAAGCAAGAAAGATGATGAGAATAAATGAAGACAGAAGGTAAGAAGGAGAGAGGTGGGAGGAAGAATATGGAGAGGAGCTGAGACAACGAGATGAGACAAGGACAAGAAAGATATCAAGAGCAGGGGAGGTAGGAGGGAACGAATAGGAAATAAAATGAGGACAGGAGAACAGAAAGGAGATGAAAGAGGGGGAAAAAAGAAGGGAGAGCAAAGAGGAAAGCAACCAAGATGAGAAAACATGGTGAGGAGATGAGACAAGGGATGGGGCTCTCTACCTATATCCTGACCATTAGAAAAGAAAAGACTGGTGAAGAAAGACAACAGTGATGAAAAGGAGGAAATGTGACTCATAAAGCAAGAAGGAGATCCCGACAGGGAATGACATGCGAGACGGCAGATGATGTGAACATGCAGGAGAAGGGGAAGGAGACAGACTGAGACAGGAGGGGAAAGACAGAAAGAACGCCAACTAAGCAAACGGAGCCAGAGTGCATATTAATCAAAGGCCTGAGGAGCAAGGCCACACCAACACCATATTGAGCAAGTGATAAATATGTTCCCAGAGTGACAGTGTGTGTATCACTGGGTGGTGAGGATAGAGAGGCAGGGAGAGATGTAGCAAGAGGGGGTAGGTGAGACATAGCAGCATAAAAGTGTCACTGTACATGCCATAAATAGACTTTATGACTTTAGCTCTCTCAGAAAGGCCTCAGGTACTTTTAGAAGGATGTTGGCTAGGCAAGCAGGTCGGAGAGCTGCCTCTGTCAAGTTCACATGTCAGAAAAAAAACAAAAAAATGTACACGTGGCCTGTCCAGAGACAACATGAGAACATTGTTGTCATGCGCCCCGGGAACATGGATGCAGCATTTGCATATCGCTGACCACAATCCCCCCTTTTTTTTGTTGTTGTTGTTTTTCTATGACAAAAGAATCTGCTGAGTATAGGCATCTCTCATTATTCATTCCTACCCTCTCTACCGCCTCTTTCTACTCACATCATCAAGTGTACGCTGAAGCCGAGAGCCAACACGAGTTGACAGCAACGAGCATGCGCCAGCGTGCACATTTTGCACTTGCTGCCTTGATTTAAGTTGCATAGCAAAAAAAGCAAAACCCCCCAAAACAAACAAGAATTTCCCCTAAACCGTGTTTCCACTAATTTTGGTTGACTATACAAAGCTTGAGGAAAACAAGAAATGCACAGCCTACTGTGTCTTGAAACTTAAACCATGCCAAAAACCATATCCTTTATAGAAATTTATGATAATCCTAAATCCACAAATTAATCTAATGTATAACTATGTACAGTACTGTGCAAACGTTTTAGGCAGGTAAGAAAAATGCTTTAAACAAAGAATGCTTTCAGAAAAATTAATGATTGTTTATTGACCCCAAATGTTTTCTGCAGCAGGACAACGACCCCAAACATACCGCCACTAGGTCATTAAGAAATATCTTTAGCGTAAAGAAGTACTGGAAGTACTGGAAGTGATGGTATGGCCCCGAACATCATCGAGTGTGTCTGGGATTATATGAAGAGACAGAAGGATGTGAGGAAGCCTACATCTACAGAAGATCTGTGGTTAGTTCTCCCAGATGTTTGGAACAACCTGCAAGCTAAGTTCCTTCAAACACTGTGTGCAAGTGTACCTAGAAGAAGTCAGTGTGGTCACACCAAATATTGATTTGATTTAGATTCCTCTTTTGTTCATTCAGTGCATTTTATTGATGTATACAGAGACATCTATAACCAAGGATAAGTGTAGTTATTTCAAATATATCACAATGCAAATACACCAAATGCATGTTTCTGACCAAATTTCATTAAAAGCACACAGTAGTTGACATATTATTGTCTGACATTACTGCAGATAAAAATCTAACATTGATTTATCAAATTCAGTTTTCCAATTAACAATCCTCAAAGCTTTGTTATTATTGCCTGCCCAAACCCTTTCTTTATGGTTTTTTTAATATTAAAGCAGCAAATATCATATTTTGGCCACTAGGGGTCAGAAATGCTCCAAAACAAACCCATCAATAAAACCTTATAGCAACAGGTAGGTACATTCTTGTTGCTTCTCACACCAAAGCACAAACACAACACAGTGCTGATATAGTGCCGATCGTTAGGTTCTTTGTGTGAGCAAGTACAGTCCAATATGTGTACACAATACTCAGCCTATTAATCTAGGTTTAATAATACTTATATCATTGTGCAATATGGCACATATATATGCTCTGGACTAGTAACTCAACAGCTTTGTCTTTACTTTTACCTGACCCTGACACATAAACAAACTCCAAGATCATCACTTTTTGCAGCAACTACTTCTCAACATAAAATGGGCACTCTGTCTTTTTCCAGCTGTAAACCATGACCATGACATGACCATGTATTTTGCTCAACTCTGCGATGTTGACTGTTAACCTTTTGGCTATAATAGATAGGTTAGTGTATGAATTCTTGAGTTTTAGGCATCGAAGAAATAAGTAACCATACATTTAGTGTGGATACTATAACAAACTGTAATCTCAAGAGAATTTGTGCCAAACTTGAAGATTCCCTCATGAGGATGAGAGATTTGGAAGTCTTTAATTGTACAGTGCCATATTTAATCACAAATATTCCTTTCATCTTATTTTACCAGTGTCAACATCCCTTAAACAAACCTAGTAAACATGCCTGTGTGCAGATGTTGGTGAACTGTGAGCCTGCATAAGCACAAGCAGACCCACACTCATCATGCATGGGCCCCAAGTGGATGTGGCCATGGTGCTTCTGTTTGCTGGGTATTTGTTAAACTTCCGAACTCGGAAAAAAAGCATGAAACTTTTCTGACAAAAACATATTCAAGTTTTGAAAGAGTCTGTCCATCTATAGATCATGAAGTTATCTATCTAGCACATCAGCATATCATTTGCATCTCATTTAAAACATGTTCATGGCCCTACTTTACTTTTTCTTTTGTCCCCAACAGGTCCTTAAAATAATATCAGGGTCCACATATTTACTTTGACTCTGTTGTTATGTGATATGAGTACACGTTATCTAGCCTAGCTTTATTATAAGTGGTTTGAAAAGGTTTTATTTATTCACTGGGTTCCACTTAAATGATCTATGTACATTTACAGTAATAAAACCAATCCAAAGAGTTAAAAGTAAATGCATGGTAGAGCTGCAGAGATGAGTTGGCTTTTTTAGGACAGTTTGGTAGGACGAGCAATCATTCCACATTACAGTAAGTCACTGGATGTTCACATCAAAATTGCTTTAGCATTAAAAGCTGAGTCGAGTAAGGGCTAACATGCACTCTGTCCAGACTTTGATTCAGACTCACAATTTAAGCTTTCATTTTATCTGCTAGTGAAGCTGATCTCCGATCAATGACAGTTCGTCCAGATTACAAATGAGACAATTTAGCTTTTACGCCTGTCACAGGCAGCAGCAGCGGCTTGTGGGGGTCTTTTAAAAACTTTTGTGACTGAATAGTCACAAAAGAGCAGAATTCAATAACACTGGCAGGCCGTTAGTAATTTTTAAATGAATGCTACCTAATAACAAAAATTTTAGAGATGCACACTCACAATATTGATGTGTGGCAAAACTGGCACATGGATGTAGCACAAACAGTATAACCTCTGCTGAAATATGCCCAATCTGATTGTGTAAGAACTCAGAGTGGTTCTTTTGAAGGGCAAAATAAGCTGCACTTCCCCAGCGCACGCGCCGCTCCACTATGCATTTCACACATCACCCCAAATTGAGGCTCTCTTTCATACGCACAGCATTCTCGTACATTTGCCCTTCCCTGCGTCACTCCTCTCCTTCCCGTTCCTCTTATCAAAGCCCTCTCTTTGAAACCGCCTCGCTGACATCAAGCAGCGAGAAGATAGAGCGAGATGAGGGAGTCTGCTTGTTAGCACGTTTAATATGTGGATGTAAATGCAGCCAGTTGTGAATATATGATGAGGACAAACATACGTAAAGATTGTAAGAGCAGCTGTGCCCTGTAAAAGGGAGATTATCCAATCAGAGATATGCCTTCTGGAAAACAAACAAAAAACAAAACATCAAGCAGCGCCGAGGGATTTATATTAAATATATAAATGAATATAAATTGAAACTGCAGAGATGACAGTGAAGGCTTAAGATCACAGCCATATATGACACAATTACAAATTTAGATCAAGGTCAAACTGGGCTGTCACTCTTTCTCTCTCTTTTTTTTCAGCTACCACCACTCTTCACCCAGCTCCTGTTTGAAACATTAATGAAATCCGGGTAATGGGTTTGCCTGGCAGAGCTTCATAAAAATTCACCCATAAAAGTCCAGCCAAATTATAACCTGCCCGTGGTCTGATCTGTGTTCAGTGGATTGTCACCAAATGAATTCAGTGTAGAATTGCTTGTTTCTCCCTCACTGAATTTATTTAACTTCAGTGCCGAACGCCAAAAATATGCAAAAGCGTGCAAAGCTCGCTGCCCAGCAGGGTTGTTTAGCAAAGAAAAGTTAACTCTAAGATCTGTGGGATTTATGCTGCTTTTTTAACTCAATAAATAACATGAAATTATGGTTTCTTGACTTGATTTGGCTACCTGTGTATATAGAGGTGAGTAATCAACCACCAAGGAAATCTTGTGTTTGGTCAACTTTTCTTATTTGATTTTTATACTATACAGTCATTCTGTTCATCACTCTCAAAAAGCCTAATCACGCCCACTTTGATTGAGTTCGGTAGAATAATACAACATTTTTGTTTTTTAAAAAGCCAACTGGGGTAAACAGCTTTCATAGTTGCTCCATATTAACATCTCATCAGTTTGTAGCAACAGATCTCCTCATGGGAACTTTGTCTACCACATTAATCCCTGGATATTGTAAACAGTGAAGAAATTGATTTTGCTGATCAAAGATAGATCCCCAAAGACGGCTACTAATGGAGATGATGTCAGCCTTGAGGAAGATTTATGGTAAAACAGCGTGCAGAGAGAGACAGATGAGCCAAGGCAGAGAAGAGGGTAAACAGAAGGGACTGATGAGTAATTGTACAAAGCACACACTATTCTCTGGGGAAAATGTGTGCCTATTAACTAAACATTTTCATTTTGGGCTTTTAGGCATTCTTATCTATTATAACCAGCACCGAAAGCATCGGTACTGACCAGATCCTATTGTGTGTTTAGGATGTTACATTTGGGGAGGAATAAAGGAAAGTGGACAAAGAGAGTGCATTACAATTTTTCATTTGTTTCTTTTCTTGCGTCATTCACCCAGAAACATCATTTCCAATAAGCCCGTACATGATAAACATTACAAATGAGGCAGAGTCCATGGGAAAGTTAGGCAGCTGCGTCACGCTCAGATATGTCAACTGCAGAGATTAAAGGTTTAAAAACTGGAAAACAGCAATGACAAAGAAGGCTTCTGTGATTTTTGCAGCGCTGATGTTAGGACTTTGTACATTTTCAAAGGAATTGCGCTCACCACTGACGCTTTAAACTTTAATCAGATTTAGTCTCGCAATAAAAACAGTAAACCTCTGGAACACACTTCTTTTGTGAGAGAAGCTACTGCAGGAAAATGTCTGATTAATTTGTTTTTCGTGCATTTTTAAATCATCATTCCCCTGCGAATGCAATGTTAGGTTCTCTGTTTGTATCCAAGATGGGATTTAGTTAGATTAATCACTAAATACAAAATGAATAAAAAGTGCAGCACATAACTACGGTGGTCCAAAGGTGCCAAAATGAATAAAATAAATTATTAAATGTGTCATTAATGATTAAAAATGGGAATTAATTAATTAATTAGATATATAAATAATTAATTCATGGGCTTTCAAATAATTTAAAACATTTAATAAATTATTTAATTGTGTATTCATTTAATTCATGTTGGCACTTGTGGCCCTCCATACACCTGGATTTTGCTAATATAATAAATGAGTCATCGTGAATGCACTGGTGTAAATGCATTTTTTTCTTTTTTTATATACAGGTTATACTACACACCAGCATCCATCCTTCTACCTACCCTCGGAGCTGATTTCACGGGACCGCACTAGGTCACTCTTGTTGCCCACAAGGATGATTGGGGTTTGTGGCTGGGACTCCCTGAGAAGGAGGCGGAGCTGGGCGGTGCGGTGAAAACTTCGCCTGTCTGTCACTGAGAAGACCAGGATACACACATCGCACTGCAGTGTGGAGAGGTCCTGTGAATTGCAAACACACACATGTATTATACAAACACCTTGGTGGAACAGACCGGTGTACACACGTAAAAAGAGAGATCAGGTGACAGCAGAGCAGGTGTGGAATGTCAGGTGTCTACTAACCATTACAGAAGATCGTGTTGCATTCCGCCAACAAATTGATCATTTGTTATTCAACTGCTTTTTAAAATAGCCTCTCCAGTGCCTGCTGGTGTGTTTGTTCAAAGCCATGGGAATGGCATCAATGCTATTTCCAAGTACTCAAATTTTTATCACTGTCCCACGAGAGGACTCAGAGGGGTTCTTTGCTCAACTTGACTATGTGCCTGTCACGCTTCACTTTGAATTGCCTGACCCTCTTAAAAGTGAGCACCAACATCCCGTCGGGGCTTCCTGTCACAGAGGCTCAATTAGCCCGAGTGGCTCTTGCAGAAACAGCAGCTTGTAACTGCCTGGGACCATGTTCGCCCTCTATTGCGTTTCCTCTCGATTCAGCTGGCTGCGTTTACATTGGACTGAAGGTGGTCCGTGGGTGCAAAATCGGTCATGGCAAGCTAACTGAAAAAAATCATGTCCAGCAAGCAATCGTGGCTCAGTCCCTCCCAGCTGATCACTTGCTGACCCAGTCTAGCATGCTTTCAAAATAATGTCTTCTCTGCTGTTGCAGCAGTCACACAGCTATTGTTGGGTGAGTGATATTAGACAGTCAAGGTTAAGGAAACTGAACTGTCTCTGGCTAAAACGTGCTTTTACATTTAAGTTTGACCTTGTGGTCAGGGAGATTAGACTTTCATTAAAGCCATGATAAATGGACTGGTTCTTATATAGCGCTTTTCTACTTGAGCAATCAAAGCCCTTTATAAAACATGCCTTAGGTAGACCAACGCTTTTTTCTATGCTTTCTGTCTAACACTCCAGTGAACGCATCGGAGAAACTTGGAGTTAGTATCTTTCCCGATGGCATTTGGCATGCAGACTGCAGCAGCCAAGAATCAAACCACCAACCTTCCTGTTACTAGATGACC
The DNA here is from genome assembly GCF_018398535.1 of Haplochromis burtoni. Taxonomy (NCBI): domain Eukaryota; kingdom Metazoa; phylum Chordata; class Actinopteri; order Cichliformes; family Cichlidae; genus Haplochromis; species Haplochromis burtoni. The sequence goes on along the minus strand of NW_024582533.1, from coordinate 1,036,483 downwards.
TGCTCTACCTTCTGAGTTGCATATGGCCAAGAGGTAATAAATGAGCACAAGGAATGTGAAGGGTATCTTCCTTTGGTGAAAAACCCAAAGAGGTGTTACCAAATAGCTGCGTTAATAAATAATCTGGATCCAGATTTGGTGGCCCATTGACTTATAGTACTTTCATCAGAGCTATGTTATGATAAACCGCTGTACACTAACAGCACCCACGGCAATCATTAAAGCTAGAACCTAGTTAGTTTTTCTGCTGTTTGTTGTTAAAGAGAAAGTATTCACTGCAGGAGACCAACTATAAAACTAAAAAGATCTGCCAAGTGACAAGATGTACAAGCTGAAACTTTTCCTGGTTTGGAAAAATAAAGCCAAACTGAAAAAGCTGCAGTTACTTGAAGAACCACTTGAGACTGGCTTCAATATAAAGTCAGTCCCAGAGACAGTATAACCTCCATGACTGCTAAAAAATGCATATGATGTGGAGGGGTGGGTCTGACTGTGATACTACACAGTCTTTGGCAAACAACTTGTGATTGACAAGTCATGCAGTTGCGTGTTTCATACCCAGGATAACGCTCAATTTTGAAACATGGTGTAACCGAGACTTGGCTTTTTTTATTCAGTATGACCCAAATCAACTGACTGACCTCAAGAACTCAGCAGTTAAATGTTTACAGAAGTTAAGAGATAAAGCGGTTTCCCCATAGACTTTGATAGGACCAAAGGTCTTTTTGCACTAATAGCTATTGCCATCGGGCAACTGCTATTAGTGCATAGGAACATATTTGCATCCATAGCTAACTGCTCCCTTCACAACAATGACAACATGACACTGAGGTTTTGTGGGTTCAGCAAAGCTTCTCCACAATAGCGTGCACATGGAAATATAGATTTGTGAATGGGTCAGTGGGGTCAAAACGGTTAAAACGAAAGACATTTCATCTTATGTTGAACAAACTGAATCAATACAAACCATTTTTCTCCCAAAGACAGAAACCTGAAACCAAACCACACAGTGTAATGTCAGGCCTCGTTCTCGAGGCTACATGTCGATAATACAGGAACCATTATGAAAATAGAACCATAAAGTGGAAAGTACAAAGTTTTATATCCAGTCTTTGGGAAACACAGACTATGCATGCAGTCTTTAGCTATAAAGGAATACAAGTGCAGTGCATTTCTGTTCCCATTTTGTGGCGCAATAGCAGAGATTTAAGTTTATATAACATTCTTTAGCTTGGAGCTTTTCTCTTGACTTTACTGTAAAATAAAGGAATTATATTTGATGGTTGGTTTAATCCAAAACCTTAAATCTATAGCATTCCATCAGCAGACATAATCTATTCATAGTTCAGCTGAAAATAGGACACAACCACAAAAGACTGGATCAATAAAAAATAACTTATTTCGACCAGATGATCCAATCTGTCTGCTGAATTGGGACCGCATACAGTCTGCTTGTGTGAGCGTGCCCATGCCCGTGCCCTACATCTACAGCTCCCAAGGTAAACATCCCAGCCCTCCAGAGAGTTTCAGACGGCTGAAAAATTCAAACAATCTGAAGCGGCCAAGAACTGCCCGATCAGACCCCAGAGCAGGAAATTCATGGGGAGCACCTTGGCAGGCTATCTGTTTGACAGCACACAGCAAAAGACAAGCAGAGGAAAAGGAAGGAGGGGGACGGGAGCCACCGGCCACCTGTCACTGATGAATTGGGGGGAGATCAGGAGGAAGAATGAAAACAAGACAGAGAAAGAATCAGGGACAAATCTTTGCGAGAAAAGCCGTACAAAAATAGAGTAGACATCGATTAGATGGGCAATGAACCGATCCAGGAAGAAGGCTGTGACCAAGTAAATACACCTCTCTATCAAACGGAGGCAGAGCAACTCGGGACAGCGCCAACTCTCTCCCTCTCTTGATTAAGCAGCTTCTCTCTGTTCACGGAGAGCAGGCCATCTGTCAATACCAACTCCTCCCATGCACACACAAATACAAAAGCCAGGCACGCGTGCACATACAATCATCCACAACATTCACACAGTACTAATAGAGCATTCAGGGGAATTTAATGGAATTATCAAGATTAAAAACAGGGACTCGTCTGGCTGAATTGAACAACATTTTGCCAAAATGTGAAAATCCAACAAACCAATGCAACTGAAGAAGAGGAAACCAAATGCAGAGAGCCAGCAGGATGAATGCAAACTCTGTAAACACCAGGGTGAAGTCAAACAAGAAAATAACAAGGGCAGGGAAGGGAATAAAAGAAGGAATTAAAAACCCAAATATCCACAAAAAGAACTAACCTTTAAAATAAACCAGGAATTGAAATGAAAGCAAGACAGACAAAAGGCAGCGATATTCAGACAGGCGCAACACAGGAGGCATAGCTAAACACTTCTTTTGTGCTCAGAAACACAAAAGAAGTGTTCGTCAGTCCTGGGACCACTTCGTTTTTTTGAGGGAAACCTTTTAGTGCTAAGTTTCAAAAGTCTGGAGGACTTCTCAGTAGAGTTGAAAGAAGTCAGAGTAGTAGATTTGTTTTGGAATAACACATTCAATATTCACATATCCCTGGATCTGATCCATAAGTTTGACTATCTACCCATATGGAAAAGAAATAGTAAAAACTTATATGATTTACTCATGAAAGTGGCCACTTTCTCATTACTTTCATATATTGTTTTAGTAAGTATCCAAAACATACAAGTTTCATTTATATTATTTTTCATCTTATATCTGTTTTCACTCTTGTATGCTTTTCATACAAGTTTCACACAAGACAGATACAAACTTTATAAGATTTATATATATCTTTTCCATATGGGTAGGAATAATTATGTATAAATAGATATGTCTGAATTTTCCCTGCACTGGGGCTGAGCTTCTCAGACTCAGATGATTACACAGTCATAAGTCCCCGATTAAAATAAAGGAACAATATTTGTTTCCAAAGCTACAGTTGTGATACTGGCTCTATATTGAAATTATGAATAAAGAATGGCCTTTTTTTCTGTGGGTGAATGTAGCTTTGGGCTAAATCCTCAAACGACTCCTCCTTATGCCTCATGCTGTTACCCATCATTTATGACTGTGCATTACTTTCTCTGTTATTGATAGCCTCAGTTTCATGATGCTTAGTTTTAGTGCTGACTTTTAGGGGCCATAAAAACAGCATAAACATAAAGCTTTAGTTAGAATCTGTTCTAAATGACAAAGAAAAGGCTTTCTAAGACTTAACGTCTCCACATTTCCTGTTCCTGGCAAAGATAATATTGATGGAGCTGCGAGTACATCTCATTGAAACTTCAAACACTTGATTTTGAACTGGTGGAAACTATTTGAGAAGCTTAAAGTGTGTAACAAAGTTTCTGCACTATTCTCTGAATCAAAATCAGCACTTTTTAAAGACTCATATAGGTGGTGAACAAGGAGGATGATGAAAACTGCAACATTAAGAACAGTAACTTAAAACAAATTTCATGTGATAGATCATGTTCTCGTTATTTCATGAAAATAAGTGAAGATTGAAAATGTGGGAACACTGAGTTGTTGAAGACTGTGTCATTTCTGCAACAATCACCTGGGTGATGTTTATCTTACGTTAAAAAGAAATAAAATAAACCTCCAAATCTCCTCCAAGAGTAAATATTTAAAATGTGTCTGCTTTTGTCTTATAAGATGTCTTGTTAGTGCAAGCAATGATTAATTCAACAGTATGAGTCAGGTAAACCTCGTGAAAGTAGACCAAAGCATTTCTTTTCCACTTTGGACCAGCGACCCTCTCCTCCAACGTAGCAGCATTGAAATGAAGCGAGTTTGCAGACGAAGGATCAAAGATCGGATCAAAGCCTGTCCTCGGGCCTGACCCAGCACCGAGACGTGACTCTGAAGCTGAACGAATCATTCGTCGGCTTCAACTTAGCAGGTAATTCAAAGTACACTGTAATGCATTCACTGTATTATAAAGAAGAAAAGCTAGTTTTCCCCAGGAACCACATGTCCTGAACACTGTGGGTTGGGATTTTTTTTGTGTGTGTCAGGTTGTGTATATGGATTAGTTCTGAGAACAGATAAAATGATGGAGAGTGATTTTACCAAAAGAGTCCGAAAAATTGTAATGAAGGGAATATAATCGAGTAAATTAGTTAGAAACAGTCAAATAGAAGGGTTCAATGGTGCTTCATAGACAAATTGCTTGGGGGGGGGCAGAGCCTAGAGTGTTTTGCTCATCATAGCAAAGATCTTCTGCAAATGCTGCTGATGTCAGACAGACAGCCTGCCCAGGACTTACCACCTCGGTAAATTCTGCCCCAGAGCAGAATGTCTGATTTACAGATGTGTTTTTCTAAGAAATTGTTTGTACAGAGGAACAGCAGATATAATTTGTGCAGACCAAGAATAGCTTTTAAGGAGATACAGCCTGAGAGACAGGGCAGCTTGTAATCCTTGATTCAATTATGAACTCTGCATCATATCAAAAAGTGCCTGAAGATAATCGTGACCATTGGTCCAAAAGTAGAAGTTTAATCACAAGCTGACTTTGTGACAGGACAAAAGTAGTAAATCCAAATATTAAATAGAGGGCTACTGAAAGGACTAATTAAAGTTCAGATCTGAATCCTCATTGTGATGTTGTGGGGGATTTAAAATGAGTTGACTTTGCAGCTGAAATAATTTGGGGTGGACGAGTGGTCATAAATTTACTTTTCAGCACAGAAGGCTTTTACTGTTCAAGCACAACACTTTTATCTGTATGTTTCAAAGACGATCAAATGTGCGTTTTAAAGGACTATTTTCTTTACACGACTCTGTCATTAAACTGGAAAGATTACCGATTTTCATGCATTGTTGTGTTTTTTTTTTTAGCTTTTTTATAAAAACAACTTTTTCCACACATGCACACACACATAGATTAGCATGCACTCTAAAAACCACTCACATGCTGGCTAGTGCCACGCACTACATCAGTATCCATTAACAGTGAGGACAATGAATCACTTATCAGGCATGATTTGCATAACATGTTGTGGCTCTGTGAGCACTCAGACTATTATCCCCTCCAGTTGTGGTTTTAAAAAAATAGGCTGAATCAGAGCATTTGGCCCTTTTTTGAGAGGACGTGTGAGCATCCTCTCACTGCTTCAAACACACATCCTGAATGACTGCAAGCTGTTTGCTTTGCAGCACAAAATACATAAGCAAAGCTACTTTAGGGCCTTTACATGGAAACAAAAGGGTCAAGCACATCCCCACACAATTTTCACAAACATACACAGACATATATATATATATATATATAGGCGTATATAGCCTCCATTCATCTTTATGAAAAGTAATCACATGCACTTTCCACACGCCTGCCTCTTTGGCCTGTGCTGTATTTGTCTGACTGACTGGCTGTCAGAGCAAAATGAAAGAGCAGGAAGATCAATAAAGATGCGAAGGTGATAAATGGAGGAACAGAAAATGACAAGGAAAAGGACAAAGGAGGAAGGCGGAGCAAATGCAAGAAGAGAGGACAGAGGAGCACCTTGCTCTGTGGTAGTCAAAATCTGATAATAGGATGATGAAGCTTAGTGCAGATGGAATGCTGAGTTAGTGGGTTCGCTCTTTCTCTTTTACTTACTTACTGCTGCACAAAGACAACCCTAAGGAAACATATATCTGAGTCCATCTGGCCTGCACTGAGTAAGTCAGACACACGCCTGCACACACATACCCATTCCATAATCCAACCATGAATGATCACAGCTTGCTGAATAAAGCTGGCATCACAGCATAGACTTAGTACACCATAAAGACCGTTAGTGCACCATGGAGACTATTGCACGCCACCTCAGACACACACAAGTGCACAAGCAGAACATACACAAAAGGATAAAGTAGTAATGGGTGTCCCTGCATGACCTAGTTTCAAGCTGAAATATGTCAGTGTGTGGAACCAGCTCCCTGCAGAACTGTCTATTAGTAAATCCCTGAATCCCTGCCCAGATGCTGCTCTGTTCTTGACCCATGACCTCTATGTACATTGAGGATAAAAGAGGATTTCTTTCCAAAACACAATAAAGTATTAATAATATTAGAATTGTTCCATGACCATAGAATTATAAGGTTTGATCTGACTTTTGGGCTTAGAAAAACCTTGCTAACATTAGATTGTTCTTTGCCATTATTACTCTTATTTTATCATTTTAAAAAAGAACGTCGCCCGACGTATGTACAAGCTATGCAGTGTTAACACTCATAACATGGTTGAAGGCTATTTCTCCCATCTTTTTTTATTCTTTTCTTTATTCTTTGCCAATACTGATAGACACTGACATAACAAAGAAGCTGAGGGTAATAAGTCAATCCATCTGAAACAAGCCAGGTCAGCAAATTTTTACCATTAGCTTAGGGTGACCAACCGTCCTCTTTTCCCCGGACATGTGCACTTTTCACGTTCTGTCCGGGGGGATTTTCGAGGACCCATGTGTGTGACGTCATCCCCGAACTGCTGCTTTGTGAGCGCTTGTTCTGCACTCAAGGACGGGACTGACAGCGCGCAGCAACGCGCCTAATGATGTTCAAACGATCCCAAAGCGCAAGTGCATCTTTTCAGACGAACTGCAAAAGAAATTTCCATCGTACTGACCATAGCTGGACTGGCCATCGGGCATTTGCCTGGTGGGCCGATGGAGATTTTTCGTTTTTACAGCCGATGGTTTTGTTGTTGTTGTTTTGTAACGGTATAAACAATCAAAGGTGGTGGATTGGCCAGATGCTGGCCGGTGTGTAAAAATAACTCAGTTATTTGGTGGTGTCTATGGCGGAGCTTCCACAGAGGCTAGCAGGTGGATGAGGGAAAGGGGAGGCAGGAGGAGGAGAGACCCGAGGTGGCCACCGGTCCGAGCGTCAGGTGAACTGAACTTCAGGTGAAGTTATGACCTGCAGTCTATCTGGGTCAGATATAAACCAAGTTTAGGTGGAGTTTATTTTCATTGTGCTAACTTTTTACAGTCAGTTACAATAACGCATACTGCGTACTAGCTAGCATGACGGAGTTTCTATACAGGTGGGCGGGTGCTATGATGTTACTGATAGTGATATAATATCGGTTTGGATATGTGGTGAGAGGGAAACGTGAAGATGAAACCAGGAAATGTCCTTACTGAATCATCAGAGCTAAACAGGTGATGGAGAAACAGGGTTACCTTTAAGGTGGCATATATGAGTTGAAGGGAAGTTATGAACTGTTTCTGAGAGACAAATAACACCAGGATCCTTTTCTATGTAGCTGACAGCTGGTAACTGTGCAGGGGCGGGTCTAGCAAAGTTTTGCCAGGGGGCCAGGTAGGGCATTAACAGGGAAAAGGGGGCACAAAGAAATACTTTTCTTTCTTATTCTCATTTAAAATGTCTCAATTTTAAAAAAAATAATTATCTGAATCTTACAACCAAAGTTTTTTTGGCTTTATGGTTTTTCCTATAATACCTGGTGGGCCGGTCTCCAGTCAAAATACCCTGGTCAATTTTTTGTCCCAGTCCAGCCCTCATACTGGTAATTTTTTTTATGCAGATTAAGCATTATTTCTGTACCATTATTTAATTCCAGAGGTTTTTAAGTTATTTTTTTGCACTTGTTGACTTGTAAAAGCCTATATGACATATTTTTTTCACAATTAATTAACCGCACAGAGAAGGCATCGTTTAAATATGTTAAATATGTTTCTTTAAGCAAGTTCTTCATGATTGAGCTAAGTGTCCTCTTTTTTTGGAAATCAAAATGTGGTCACCCTACATTAGCTACCATGCTAGATAGCTACTGATGTCAAATTATGCTGGTGTTTACTAGGTACAGTGACTAGAAACAACAAACGGGCTAATGGATAGCTGAAGCAGCTAGCAGAGTTAGCAGCAGGGTTAGCGGAGCGCTAATGCTAAACAGCATGCTTTTTGTTGATGTCGTGTTCATCTACTTGTGACCAACAGTATAAATCTTATATACAGTAAATCAATTTCTCTAGTTGACATTGATCTCTTAAATATAGTACACAAAACTGTGACTTCAACCTTTATTTTTGTTTACACACTTATCTGCACAAGATGAGTGTCCCACCGGAGACTAAAACAAACAGAACTGCTTAGGTTTAACCCCTTAGCAGTCCTACAAATTTACAATTAGTCCCCTAAACCATCCAATGTACCGTGGGCGGTACGTCCGACTGCTAACAGAATAATAGCTTATATGGATTTGGGCAAGAAATGGGGAACCGTAAATAGTGCAGAATGACTCTCTTAAGACTAAACAACAGCAAAACAGGAAAGGGAAAAATGTCCAGGGAGTTGCTTCTCTGGACAGAATTCAACACTGAAGTCTGTCTCTGCTCCAAGAATTGGCTGGTTGAACTGTGTTTTTCTTCCTTCCTAATTGAGATAAGAAATGTGGTCAAGCAGCAATTATCTTCTTCCAAATTGCATCCTGACTTGCTTTAACATAATAAACGATCCTACCCTTAGGTGCAGCAGCAAATTCTCCTCACTCCATGCTGATAAACACGCATACTGTGCATCATTGCCCTACATTCTTCCAGGCCTGAGGCTGCACGTTTTGGTTGCTACAATAAATATAAAGATTTTAAGCTATCAAATAACAATGGAAACTTCAGGACTCACATAGGGAAAAGGTGTCCACTTGGTCTTTGACACAGAGACCCTACTGGCTGTTTAAAGCTTAAATCAATGACCAATCTCAGGCTTAGAGTGGAGGACAACATAGGCTGGCTAGGTCAACGCCAAGTGTGCCAGTGTTTCTATTTCTGGCACATCGTGACTTATTTAAACCATCCTATCCCTATAACGTCATCAACACTCACAACGTCCCAGTGTCTGGCCAAGCAGACTCTCAGCCTTCTGTGGCTGTGTTTGCTGGTGTTGTTTTACACATTTGACCAGGCCGATGCAGAGTGTGCATTCACGCACGCGGGTACAGTATGTACATATTTACAGGTTCTTTTGCCCTTACGGTGCGCTCTACCTGTGATTTGTTGTGCAACGCTCCCTGCAGTTCGGGGAAAATTGTAGCTCCGACTTGACGTCCATGTACCAATCAGTTGTGAGTCGAACCGAGAAGTACTTGAAGGAGCAATCTATGGGTGTAAATGCCACCTTTTCACATTTTTTTGGCAGTTTGCATTGCTGGGAAAGGAAGAGGATGGGGCCAGGCCAGAGAACGGATGAAGCCCCAAAGCCAGCAGGGTTGGATGCTGACTATTCCAGCATCATTTCATGCGTGAGCGAGTGAGTGATTAATTCAGCCACATTTGAGTGCGTATGTGTGTGTGTGTCTGTGCATGTTGCTATGGTAACTTGGGTATAGGATGGGTTGCCCCATGGAGAACACTTGCGGCTCACTACAAGACCAGAAGCCTGGCCTCTTGGGATGGAGAGTGCCCGGCGGTTAATGTTGTGCTAGTTCAATGCCCGGCCACGCGTTAGACATCTGGATGACATCTGTTTCTGCACCTGATTGTTTGTATGTGGGACACTCTGCCTTTAGACACTGTGTGCATATATATTGTATCTAGTGGCATTACTGCAAAACAAAACAAAACAAAATACTAGCATAAACGCGATGCTGAACAGGGTTGCTGCCCCTCGCCCCACCAAGTGCAGACGGCCCTGGAGTCTTTCCAAGCTCCCCGCTGTACTGCTTCTGTTGCTTCAGCCTTAATGCCCTGCCTTGTATAAACACGCACATAATAACAAATATAATTAACTCTCAGCAAGATTTAACCAGCAGAATGAGGCGAGCAAGCACGAAAAAAAGCCATCGAAAGAACAGACGAGGGTATTTAAACACAACGACTGCAAGGCAACAACACTGGAGGTGAGAAAGGGGGACCAGGAAAAGTGAAGAAGTGAGCACCCCTGCTGTGGATGCTCCTGAGTTAAATGTGACTAATTCAACCTTAAGAAAAGAGAAAGCCCAGTGGACATCTGGAATAGGATGATCTACCCCACATACTAATTAGAGGGCTCTACTGTTCCATCACATTATTAACAGCCATTAATAACTGCACGCCTTTTGGTTTTGCATAATACGCTCTGTGTCAAAAGGATCTTTTTTTTTTGACAAGCTGGCTGCTGGTGCTCAAGTTTCTCCTGCTACGACAATCACCACCACCAGGTCACATTAACTTGCGCGCACTGTTCAACTGTAAAGACCGATGATGCGTAGCAGGAGCAATTTTAGCCTGCGAAGAAGTTGTCTTTTTTCAGCAGATTTGAATCGAAACATATGTTGTTAACTACTGAGTGATTCCCACTTTTGAGAGAGAGAACTTCAAAGAGATCAAGTACAGCGAACGCTTCTCCAGGATTCCCTCTACAGTGGAGGACACACACGCAAACGCACAAGTAGGTGTAAAAGCAAAAGTAGGAATGCACTCTCTTTACACCTCTTTACACGTGAAATCAGACAAATGGCTTTCCCTGTTCTTCAGTACAGGCAAAGATTATAAAGAGTGGGAAGAGAAAGAGGGCATTGAGTAAGAAGGGACACAGAACTGGTTTAAATGTGTAAAAAAGAAGACAGAGAGAGGACGAAGCTATCAGTCACTCACCTGTTTCCAGTTGTCAAAAATGATGACTTTGCTGTCCTCGTCGTCCACTGTCACCGTATACTCGTAGCCCTCACCTGCAAACAAAACGCCCTCGTCACACATAAGAAAGGACAATGCAGCTCATGTTAAGAATAAATAGGGGGGGTCTGACAGGTTGTAAAAGAAAATCATAACAGGAATTGTGGCGATAAAAAGAATGAATCACAATATTCACCACTTAAGTAGATTGTCTGCATATTCTGCCTCAAGACACTGATGAACCAGTTTAAGTCTTAAAAACTGTCCTTGACCTACTCGAGAGTTCTTACATCATTATCTGTGAAGATTACAGCAAAGCATTTAAAGACCGGGCTTTGGAGCTAAATGATGTGTTTATGAAGGCGGTATAATGCAGATGTTTTAATGCTATTTTGCTCCAGTTTAAATGATGATGGTGATATTCCACATTTTCTTAACTGTCAAGGAATCCCATGAAACAAATGTTTTAAGCCTATATGTTAAAGCCCAGTCTAACTGCTCTGCCTTATCGGCGACTCTCGGTCCAAGCCTCTTTACTCTTACCGAAGAAGGAAATCTTTTCAAACAGCTCGTCAAAAAGGTAGATTTTCCCCATTTCCTATAAGTCAAGGTCAATTTTTACCAAATGCTACTTGAAACGAGATTTATTATTTGGGGAATGAAATGTTTTCAGTTGCAGATTAATAGACATTTTTGAATATTCACAGCAGCAGCGTATATGAGACAGTGAAGATTGAGTCCATATAGAGCACAAGTGTCGAACTCCAGGCCTTGAGGGCCGGTGTCCTGCAGGTTTTAGATGTGTCCTTGATCCAAAACAGCTGATTTAAAGGCTAAATTACCTCCTCAACATGTCTTGAAGTTCTCCAGATGCCTGGTAATGAACTAATCATTTGATTCAGGTGTGTTGACCCAGGGTGAGATCTAAAACTAGCAGGACACCGGCCCTTGAGGCCTGGAGTTCGACACCCCTGATATAGAGAAATAACACATCACGTGTCACTATTTTCGAATCGCATGCTTAATTTTCCATCATCTAATCTCAAAAGGCAATTTTTTTGAGTAATGGACATTGAATCTTATGATACATTTAAAATACAGGCACGTCTGGAATCACTGCGGCGACTGCCGTTGGTACGCTACCTTCCAGCAACCACATGAAACTCACGAATCCCCTCTTTCTAATTGTATGTGTTTTAATTGTTACCGGCAACAGCTGCAAAATCAAAGCACTTTGAAAATCCGATGATTCTTTTTGATACACAAAAGCAGCCAGATGGAGCTACTGTACGTACCCATTAAATATCGTAAATTAATTTTGGCGTAACAAACTGAAGCTTCCTATCATTACACCATTAGCACAAACACTTCTTCTTTAAAATACACAATAACTGTGGAAAACTCACCGGGATCAATGAGATTTCTGCTCTTAGGGACAACAAATCTCCCAGTGTAAATCAATGCTGTCTTTGGAAAGTAATTACTTTGCGTATTGGCTGGTAAGGTGTTACTCCACTCACAGATGCTATGGTTCTGAGCATCTGTTCAAAACTACTAAAAAAGTGCTAATTAAATAGGTGTTGTGTCTTTTTTTTTTTTCTTTCCACACTTTGCAATTTTAATGTGTGAATAATTGAACAGTTTAGTGCACCACTTAAATTCCCCGGCATGATAAGAGTGGCATTGGGGAAACATGTAAAGGCTCCTTGTCTGAGAGGGGTTTTTGTTTCTCTCCCTGTATGATGCATAAATCCAAATGTACAATGTTGGCAGCAATGAATACCACATGATGATGTCAAGGATACGTCAGCTTTATGCATGATGGAGAGCGTTCGTCTCTTAATGACAATGACTTATCGATTGGCCGAGACAAGAGCTGATTATCCCCGGTGTTAAACTGATCTTTGCCACAGACAGACCTGCTGACTGATAGAGGGGGAAGGAGGGTTGGGACAGTTTTAATGAGCTTTAATGGTAGACGTGTATACCTTAAGTAGAAATATACCCAATGACACGAAGACCAATAAACCAGAATATCCCATTTGCCTGGCTGAGGTCACTGAGACCTTTTACATGTCTCTTTATTATATTTAAAGCTACAGCTAGTAGCTGGTTATCCTAGCTTAAACTAAAAAACAAAATAGGTGGAAACAGCTGGTACGGATTAGTGCAGAATCCCTTGGTCCCACCTACCAATCTGCACAATGTCTGCATGCTAAATATAAAAGCATTTGCTGAGCTGAGCAAAAAGAACAGGAAAAAAGGGAAACCTGTAAACCTCTCTTGGAGGTGAGAAATTCAGGATCAGAATTGTAAACCTAAACATAGTTTTACTCTTTGGTTTTATACTTAATGTAAACTAAAAAGGTATAGCCTTCATGCATAAGCGCTACTGATGTACACCAGTCTTTTTTAGACATTTGGACACTACATGATTTAGGTAGTCATGATATGGCAAAACAAAAGTGCTCAAAGAGTGGTTGGGTGAATTTTGTGGTTGGATGAGCGTGCCTTACTGTTTTCTAAAGTTAAACCTTGGTTAAACCTAGTTAAAAACTAAGTGGAAACAAACTATGAATATAGGTGAACATGCATGTATGAAGACATTCCATCAATCTCTGTCCAGGTCATTACCACATGCTTGTGTCTCAGAGTCTATAGAGAGGGATCTGTCTGACTGCCCGGCCAGAGATAAGGCCAGCGACGACTTGCCCACGCCATTCTGTCCCAGTAGCACTATCCTCAGTGCCCCGCCATGGCTGTGGTAAGATGACTGGGCAGCAGCCGATTGGCTGAAGGACTCATCCCGAGGCACCGCTGTGTCACTGATAGGCAACGTGGTAGGCTCCTCCAAGCCCGGGATCCAATCACAGTCCTCGGATACGGCCTCTTCCCTTCGCAGCTGGTGCTTGACAGGCAGGGGTGTGCTCCCTCGCCGAAGCGGGGGTGCCGTCGTTAGAAACATACTGTACTAGAGTGAAATAGAGACAAAATAAGAAAGACTGTCACTGAGCATTGCGGGAGGTGTTGCTGGCACGAGTGCATTCCCAGATTTTTAAAGTTCAAAGCAGACAGCTGATCTACCTGTAACGCTGCCTATTCTTGTCCATGTTATCGCAGGAGAATGTGGGAGGGGGAGGGTACTTCCACTGTGTGCGTATGTGTGTAAAAAATAAAAGGAGAAGGAGGGAGGTGATAACAGCAGAGGTGAGACAGATGAATGGCAGTGTGAGAGAAAGATGCTGATGAAGACACCGAGCATGTCAAAGGGAAAATTAAGAGAGGAGGAGGGAGATGTTGAGGTGGGGAGTGGTGATATGAGGGCAGTAGGAGCTGCTGACAGAAAAGTGACAGCAGGTTGATAAGGATGCAGAGAATGAGGTGGAGACCAGAGAACAACAAGAAGCGTGCATGTAACACGGAAACATTTGGCAAGGATAGACAAAAAGAGACTGCAGCTGTGCGTAATAAGTGCACTCAGGTGGCTATATGCTGCACGGTGAGTGTGTGCACAGCGGGAATTCACATGCAAACAGGTCAAAAACATAAAGTCTGCATCTTTATTCTTAGTCTTTTAAAAATGGAAATCTATAATTGGAGGCTTCCAGTGGTTTTGTATAGAACAATGGCTTTGCTGAGAAAGCTGTGAGTGTTTCTGCACGAGCACAATAGTGCATGTGTGTGTGTGGGAGTGTGTGTTTTGCAGCCACAGCAGGTCAACCACAGAAGACCTGCATTAATATTAATATAGCAATTAATCTAGCTCCACAGCAGCACCAAGCATTGGTGGCTCTGTGTCTGTCTGTGGCACAGCCAAGTACAGTACTGGCACTTAATTAAAGGGGACTGACACAATAATAGGAGCACACTCGAATACATTACAATGCAGTTTACAGCTACTGTTGTGTTACTGAGCTGAGCACGTCACAGGACACGAGCTACAAGTCATAAACTTGCGTGTTGAATTAGATTTGGGTAGGTTGCTATAATGTAGCAAACTAAAAAGGTATAGCAGAAAGGTTAGGTATATTGTAGCATATAGTATAGAATAGTATAGTAAGTATACTATAGTTTATTTTAATATAGTATAGTATAATGTAGCACATAGTATAGCATAGAATACTATAGTAAGAGAAGTAATAGTAATACTCTATACTGTAGTGTAGTTTAGTATACAATAGTACACTATAGCATACAGCACACACACCAAACTTAATATTTAATGGTTTTTTAAATGAATAATGAAAGTTAATGGAAGAAACCCAGTTTCTATTTGGTTCCACAGATATCACGATGTATCAGAGAACTGTTGTCCTGTGAATGTGATACCATCACTATTGTGACATTCACAGGACTATTGTGACAGTACTGCATTGTTAGTTACTCTGTACATACCATTTGTAGTGTTTTTGTATAGTGTTGCATGGAGATGTCTTTTTTTTAAGAAGTCCACCTACTACTGATGAAACTGAGATATTTTAAGAAAGAAAGTGTAATTTCAAAAATGTGTATTCAGTCTGTCTGCTGTTGTCACAAAGCAATGCTGACAAGAAAATGAAAGAAAGCTGTTGCACAGCTCGTTGACTGGTGGTGGTATGACTGGTATAATGTAAAATTATGTTTTTGCTAGTAAGGAGGCTGTAGACCTGACACTGATTCAGACCTCTGTCTTGGATGAAATGTAACAGTTTGGACAGCCAGCCTCAAGATAGGATCCTCTGACTGCTAAACATGACGCTTTTCCTGGTGTAAAATAGAGCACAGAGTGTAACAGTGCAGTCCTTTGAAGTGCACTATAGGGTAATTGCAGTGTTGTTAATATTGTATAGTGTTTTTACAACAAAATGCAGTTAAGGTGTGGCTGATTGTGACACTTGAGTATGTAGCTCTCTCGTGCACACACAGACACATCACTCAGAGCCTGTCGCTCAGGTAGCAGCCAAAGGATCTAATCCTAAATTGTAGACATTGTAAGGAAGTCCATTGTCTGCAGCGCTCAGAGGAGCTTTCCTACGCAGAGACCGTGACCACGGATCGCGCCAGCGTGTCAGGGGTTAATCTCTCTCTCGCCAGGCTGTCTAGAAACTGGGGCAAACAGCAGTGCATAATACAAAATTAATACTACAGACTATGTTTTTATTCTCTCTTCCTTGCAGCCCAATCACACAGACACTGCTGTTTCTTTCCAGCCCAGTTAGTCTTTTTTACTTTCGAGTCTTACGAGCCGTGTTTACTGTACAGCTGATCCATAATTGTGCTCAGCTATGGAGTAACCTGTGGGATTAAGTGCTCCACTATATGGATGGATCGAAGGCGTTTAAGAAGTGTAACACTTGCCGACGGTTTACAGAACACACAGATATCCCGTCACAGCAAACGCCGAAACACCTAACAGCAAGTGGGGTTTAGACCGGGTGAGAAAATCTGGTTCATTAATATTCAGTCTTTAAGTCACCAATGAGCAGTCAAAGTTCGCGTGATAGTGAAAGAAATTAAGAGCCTAAATAATAATAATAATAATAAAACAATTATCTAATAAAAGTGAAAAAAAAAAAGGATTCCTGCACATAGAAAGTGTAGCTGTGAGAAACCAAAGTGTGCTGCAGAAAAAAAACGTAGGCGGTGTTGTAGCAGCGTACCTGGAGTGTGTGGCTGGCTATTGTGCAGAGCGCACGAGGCTGTAGTGGAACATCTGCGTCCCCTTACCTGGTCAGCCATGGTTATCGGTGAGTCTTCTCTTTGCAGAACGAGGCTCAAGTCATCTGTGCTGCTTGCAGACCCGGCATCACATTAACCACGGCTTTAACGCACGGCACACAAAAGGCACGCGCGACTCATTTAACGTGATGTTATTATCCCCTTCTCCGCCGAGTAAAACCTCCCCCCTCCCCCTCCACCCTGCCTTCCTCCTTCCGCTCGCTAGAAATGAGAGGTGCGGCGCGTGGAGCGCCGGGATGGGAAGAAGCAGGCTGCCAGGTGGAAGAAGACTCTATACCTGCGTCTCCGCTCGGCATAGGAGGCGACTTTCTATGTGAAGGAGATGAGGACGGACAGCCACCGGCACCGAAACGCATCCCCTCATGTCCTCTGAGAAGAGTTCCAGCGGACAGCAGTTTGTGCGCTCCTCTCTCCACCTCCAGTTAATACCTGCATGTATCTCTCTCTCTCTCAGTCTGTGTGTGTGTGTGTGTGTGTGTGTGTGTGTGTGTGTGTGTGTGTGTGTGTGTGTGTGTGTGTGTGGGAGTGCGCCCTTGAGTGACTGCAGAGTGATCTTGGGTTGGAGGTGAAGGGAGTGATGAGTACGGGGTGCCCCTCCCTCTTTCCTCCAGCGCAAATATCTTTCTAATGCTTTCAAAAGGCTTGTTAAGTTCTTTTCAATAACTGTGTGTGTGTCAGACACCAGGGTTTGAGCTGCTCCCGTGGAAAAAATATCATTCAGTTTTGACAACTGTTAGCAGTTTCTGTGTTTATGAGGCGGAGCGGCCGCCAGGGGGAGGCAGAGAGACATCTCGTGGATAGGAAAAAAAGGCGCTGCCGCTGAACGCTTGTACAGAGGAATGAGGGTGTTGCCAAAAAGTGATTTCCGGTGTTTCAATTTTTTTAATGTATAATATTTTTGCTATATTTTTGCCAATATTGATAAATAGTCTGGGATCATCGAGATTTAAGGAGGAGTTATAAAAGGATATATAAAACAAGCAAATGACCTGTTTTGCAAGTATCTTTACGTACCTGCTGCTACATTATAATCAATCCAGCTCTTTTTGACCACTTAAAATATCTTTATGTAACTATTATGTTATATTTGTTGCAATTTTACTGCTGGCCCCACCTCTCTTGAAAAAAACATTTTTAATCAATCAGAGTTTTGTGTTCATAAATAATGGGTATATAAAAGTCACTTTGCTCTCTTTTTGGCCAAAAACAGCTTAATATCATTCACGGGAGATATGTTTGATGTGTGTTTCACAGATTATAGGTCAACACGTAATTTAAAACCGTTTAAATACAGACAATCTTTTTTTCTTTTCTTTTTCTTTTTCACACAACAAGTGCCAAAAAATGATTTCCAGTATTTACCGAAAACTCAGTTGTGGTAATTAAGCTGTATAAATGACTTGTTGGCCTATGATCTGGCAAAAATATTTCAAACATATCTCTCATTAATGATATCAAGTAATTTTATACCCAAAGGAATATTATCACAAGGTAGAAATTCCAATCAGCTTAAAAAAAGTAATTTTCAAGAGAAACCTGGGCATGAAAAGTTATAACAAATATAACATAAGATTTCTATAAAAAATATTTTAAGGAACTACAATGATACTCATTGTAGTTCCTTAAAATATTTTTATGTGGTTACAATAATGTAAAGTCACAAAGAGACTTGTAAAACAGGTAATTTCTTTGTTTATATATAAGCTCTTTGTAAATCCTGTTCACTGCAATCTATTTGAAAATACAAGTGAAGATACTAGACATTAAAAACACATAGGAACTTCTGAAATCACTTTTTTGGAACAACACCGGCAGCATCACAGAGAAATAAATAGTAGTAGATGGCCTTCATACATAAAAAAAATCAGAGCTCATTTCAGGAGGGGATTTCAATTCCAGCATAAGTAGAGTGTAACAAGCCCAATTCCACAAAAGCTGGGCTGCTGTCTGCTTTGAGATCTGTTTTGATTTTATGGAGCTACTCGAGGTGAAAAACATGAACACTACTTTTGCATTACCTAGCAACACTTTTGCATCCTCCGACAATATGTTTTATAAACCAATTCCTTCGGAACAGATGGTGTGCGAGGCCATTCCAGTTGTGGTGCCACTTAAGGAAAAGACTGTGGATATGGAAAGGAGAAATGGCACATTTAGTGCTCATAACTCACTTTAAATGGCTGATGTCTGACAGTATCTAACTGGTCGCTGTGACGACAGCTGTAGCTGCTCTTCCCACTTTTACTGGTGAAACACTGACTGGATGTATGAATATTGTTTGTCTTTTACTGGCTGCTGTGATCGATCTATAGTGCTGTGGCTATATATGTCCAGTTGTATTAAGCTTAAATTTTTAGCCTTGGGTGTGTCTACTACAAAGTACCTTCAATACAAGCTCAACCAGCTCACTGGTCACAGACACACACGCACACACACATATGCACTAGCGGTTCATGTCCAGTACATTGGGTTACACTCAAAAACAAACACACGTCGGCCATAATCGTAGCCGAAAGTCTGCAGTCAAGGTCTTAGAGACAGCAGCGATCGGTGAGAGATCTCCCTACATTCTTAATACAGCAGTACAGACTTGTGGTCAGCCATGCAGCTTTGGTTGCATTGATTCACACTGCAAACAAGACCAGTAGAAGACTAATTCAATACATGATGTTTCTGTTACACAACTCAGTCCTCTCCCATGCCAGGTGAAGACATTATTGTGAGGTAAAACAACCATTTTTGAGACGTATGGCAAACTTATGAAAGATGACACAAAAGCAGCCCTTAAAACTATTTCCTGTCACATTATTCTGTTGCTGAAATAAACAATAAAATGAAGGTTTCTGGGAAAACTTCACCTGCTTCCAAGGCACACGGATAAGCACAAGGGTCTAAAGAGGTTGCATTTCCTGCAACACTTTTAGCAGAAAGAACAGATATTGTCACTTGACCAACGGGCTTTGGCATGAGGCCTTCATTAACAAGAATTATATCACGGACAGCACTTTAAAGAACTGACTTGTTTGAGTAGAGAGAGAAATAAATCCCAATTGGAAAATGTTTAAATGTGTAGAGTGTACCGATCCACCAATCCAGTTAATAAATATTAAGCCAGCCCTGAAATTGAGGTAGTCTGGATGAAAACATACAGTCTCAGTCTCATGATCACAGGTGTCTAAAATCACACACTTTATAAACATTTGTGAAGGAATGAGTTGCTTTAAAGAGCTCACTGAGTTTGAGTGTGGTACTATAACAGGATGTCTTCATTGCAAAGTTCTTCCCTCTTACATAAAGTGGAAATGTTTAGGAAGCGCAGCGACTCAGCAAAGATGTTGCAGACCACATTAAGATACACAGCAGGGTCTCCGTAAGTCTGTAACTTTTTAATACACTACGTGCTGAGGCATAAAGTGCATAAAACCAAATGCTCGGCTGCTGCTCTAAACCTCCTCTGCCTTTAACATCAGCACAAAAGCGATGTGCCAGCAGCTTCACAGCATGGGTTTCCACGGCTGAGCAGCTCCTGTGGGTGTAATGTGTAGGTGGCGCAGTACTTTTGTCCATATAGTGCATATGATTCTAAAAACTACATACATACGTCAGCATTATTGATTCTTAAAGATGTGAATATTATCCATTCCACGTGAGCCCCATACTATCATGAATGCTGTATTTACACTACACCTTGATTTAAAAGAAAAAAGCAGATGGTCGCGGTCTTCCTGTGTTCTTTACCCACAGGATGTAGTGTGAATGATGTGAATGATTTCGCCTCAGTCCATCTTAAATGAGTTTGGGCTCTGAGTAAATTGCAGGCATGCGATTTTTTTTCTTTCCATGGTAGAGTTTTGAACTGTGTGTGTGAATGCAGCAATGAAGTGTGTTTCAGATTGTGCTTTTCAGAAGAAGCCAGAGCCAAAGAAACCATGTCCACTACTGAGGTGTGTCCGTTTTCAATGTGCCCAAAGGCCCTAATAATATGAACACAGCTCCTGCAGGTGTAGATTGCCCAGTACTGTTGTCCCTATAATGTGCATGCTTTTTAGCTCTGTCCCTTGCATACAGAAATATTATTTATCATAGATGATGAAATTACTAAATTCTTTGCATTTTTTTTATTAGAAAAAGAACACATATCTGAGATTGTTGAACAAATGCATTTCGTTGCCCTGTACCTGTGCATGTGCAATGACAATAAAGTTGAATTCTATTCTATTCTATTCTATTCTAATTCTATTCTATTCAAATGTACACTCATAATGTTGCATACCCCTGTCTTACTGAATGACTCTCTTGGATGCTCTTTTTTTATTCCCAGTTATGTTACTGATTAATATAAACAGTTAGCTGAATACATAAATAGTAAAATAGTTGTGATATATTACACCAAGTTCTTATTTTTTTCTTCTTTTTTAGAGTAAGCTTTGTGGTCATTAAATTCAAAATCAAAGTGTATTTTTTAAAGTGTAATAAAATTCTCAGTTTCAACATTTCCTATGTTGTCTGAAGGTCTCTGTTCAATGCTTGGAGTGCTCTTTTGATTTCTGGTATAATTTCACATAAGCTGCAGGTTTGAGTGTTTGTAGAAGTACTCACAGCCAGAGGTAGAAGCATCCACAAAAATCAGTTACCGTCTACAATTTTAGACAATTATTTAAGCTATGGTGCTTTTATGTTGTAAAAGCGAAGCTCTCAATTTACCGGTTGATCTACGCCCCTACCCTCACCTATGGTCAAGAGCTGTGGGTAGTGACCAAAAGAACAAGATCGCGGATACAAGTGGCGGAAATGGGTGGCTGGCCTCTCTCTTAGAGATAGGGTGAGAAGTTAAACCATTCGGGAGGGGCTCAGAATAGAGCCGCTGCTCCTCCACATTGAAAGGAGCCAGTTGAGGTGGTCAGATGCCCCCTGGGCGCCTCCTGGGTGAGGTTTTCCGGGCATGTCCCACCGGGGCAGACCCAGGACACACTGGAGAGATTATATCTCTCAGCTGGCCTGGGAATGCCTTGGTGTTCCCCCGGATAAGCTGGAGGAGGTGGCTGGGGAGAGGGAGGTCTGGGCTTCTCTGCTTGGGCTGCTGCCCCCGCGACCCGGCAGAAGAAAAGGCATGGATGGATGCTGATACATGAATTATTATTTTTATTTTTTTTAGCTGAAATCCTGTAATTGCTTAAATATTTGGGAATATTTGTTAAATACTTGTTAAATTTAACTGCAATACACTGAATCATTCACCTGTAAGCTGAAAGTGCAGAACTGTTGAAAGCTGAAGTTCACACGAAAGTAGTTAAATATCTTTATAATGTACATTAGAAAAAAATTTAGTATTGACCAAAGAAAATTTAGAGTCAGCAAAAATCTGAATGAATATTGAAATCTAACATTCTTTAACTTCACTTTAATGACTTTAATTAAATTACTTTAATTCCATTTTAAGAGTGGAATTACATATTTTAAAGGTCTAAACTCAAAACTCTAAAAAGAAAATCTGAATCTTTGCAAAACATCTGCTGTGTGTGTGTGTGTGTGTGTGTGTGTGTGTGTGTGTGTGTGTGTGTGTGTGTGTGTGTGTGAGCAGTCCCCCCACAATGGGAGGTGTGTTAATTATGAATATTTTTGTCGGTTCTGGTGGTAAGTTGAATTTTACAAAAATCTATTGAATCCTATTTACTTTGGTGGACAGAAAAAAAACTTTTCATAATGTGGAACTTTAGTATTAAATTTTCAACAGTGACTTTTCTGCTCTTATTTGTATTCAGCAACCAAAAATATTGTGGCAACACTGAGAAGACAAATTATTAACAGTGTGTTGTCAGATAGAGGTGAAGGTGTGGCTGTCTTATAGCTTTCTGTAGCAGAACGTGAAAAAGCTGACTCAATTCTTATGACCAGTTCTCGTCTGAGGTTCAGACCAGAATAACGTAACTATAATACTGAACCTAAAGTATGATCCTCGACCCACCGGGGAACCGCTCCCAGCTGAAGTCACAGAGTAGCAAACAACCAGTCCAGAGACAGACTCTAATATAGCATCACTTCATCGCTCACTCCTGAACTCCTGTGAACCACAATGAGTGTGAAGAACCTGCTGAAAATCTGTCCATGTCTAATGTTCTTCCAAGTGAAGAACCTCTTTCTGAAAGTCTGCGAATGTCAAATGTTTTTTCCAGTGAGGAATTCCTGTTTGAAAGTCTGTCAGTGCTTGATGTTCCAGCAGTTGAAGAACCTCCTTAAAATCTGTCAATGCTGGATGTTCCTAACCCCTAAATCCAAAATCTTAACTCCTATCAAAATATTTTTTAAACCATGTGGGTGTATTTATGTCCGCGTCTCCCTCAGTAACGTGTCGCGTCCTCTCTCTTGGCTGTGTTTCCTCGTGTGCCCCAATTCCTGCCTGCACACAGCACATGACAATGTTAGGGTTAAGGCTGCAATAGAAAGCCACGAAGTAAATAAAAAGTGCTTCAATTAACAATCCGGAGCGTGTCATAGGGACGCAGAAAGGTACCTTTCGCTTTACTGTGACAAGGCTGGGGCTGTGGCAAATCGTCTGTATGTTACGCATTGGGAATGAGAACGCTCTGTGTTGAGACTCCTCACTGAAAATACAATGAATCTCTATGTGTCGGTTACAAGGTACTCCATTCACTTGCATCCACACAGTTCAAAAAGTTTACATCTCTTAGCTTTGAGAGATACATAGTTGGAAAGTGGACCACGATGGCAACGTTTTGAGGGTAAAATGATGGCTGTAGAGCGAAAACTGTGGACAGAGCAGCAATTGAGAGATACATTTTAAAAATGAATCTTTTGGTTTCTGCCACTGTGGCAGTTGGTCTTCTCAGTGAAACCGCCAACACTCCGTCCCATAGACACCCATTATAAACTCTGAAACACATGAAAAAAGCATTAAACCTAAACTGGAACTGAAGAAAAACTATAAAAGACAGTGGAAAGATAAATAGTTCAATGTCTTGGCTTTGTTTTAAAGTTTGAATGATGTGTGTAGGTCAACGTATGTGGAAGTAGATAGAGTTGAAAGAGGAGTAGGTTGAATCCTCTTTGCACATTCTCTCCATTGAAATACATTATAAGTTTTTTTTTATAAAGTTGTTTATTTAAAAAGACACAAAAGTTAGAAATGAAAAAAAAAATAGAAGCACACAAATCTAAAAGAAGAGGAATCTAATGGTCTTGAATGGTTTGGAGGTGTTGGAGGAGATAACCTGTGAAAGACATACAGAATAAAAATAGCATCTCAATACTGCGAGTGCTTAATCAGCATTCACACTAAAAATCAGCTTCCCGTAATGCTGCGTTTCTTCTCGCCACATTCTGTCCCTGAGTTCAGACTATTTTACAATTCAGTGCACTTTGCTGCTAACAGTGACTGGAACGAGCTGCAAGGCAAGCTTTAAGTTTGGGGAAACAGCTCTCTCACTGTGGAGTTATATAAGAATTTTATTTCACAGACTAAAACAGTTAGTCTGGTTTTTTTGGTTTGTCTGTTTTTAAATAAAGCAACAATGACTACAGCACTAACAGTGATGCTTGTTACTGTTGCTTTTTTTGTTGGAGATCTTGTGGCAGAGGTTGGTAAAGTGTATGCTGTTAGTATCCATGTCAGAATTTTCCCTCCACTACTATTAAACATGAGACATTTTAATGCCTTCTGTTGACCCATGCAAACCCAGTTTTTCCTGGTTTTTCATTTTCATACCACTCTTTTAAACCTGTCATCAATCGGTATCTTCGTTCTTGCAGTCCGCACTGAAAATCCTTTTATGGCTCAGACTTCTACTATTGCAGATACAGAGATTTTTATCCAATTTTGGTTCCTTCTGAAAGTGCACCTGACTCATATCTACCGTCTTTAATATAAAAGGAATCAAGCCTTGCAAATGTACTCTGCTTCTTCCTCCGTGCAGACAGAGAAAGATTAGAGATCAAACTTACAAGCCAGATAAAGCCAGTGAAAGGCAACTTGGCGGTAATGTTAAGATGTCATTTTCTCTTGATCTTTTTTTCCCTCAAAGCTTTCAAAGAGTTACAATGTCATAACTTAATGCCATAAATGTCCATGGGCAGTGCCCATGCTCATTAATTAATAAGTTGAGCAATTCAGATTTATTGAAACATGTTCAAGCAATGGAAATTAAAAAAAAAAACAGACTTTGTTATTTCTAATGAGCTTGAAAGTCAGTATTTGGTATGACAACATTTATTCTTCAACACAACCTGAACTCTCTCAGGCCGATTTCTTGTAATTTCTATAACTAGTCTTCAGAAATAGTTCTCTGGGCTTCTTGAAGGACATTCAAAGCTCTTCTTTGGATGTTGGCTCCTTTTGTTCTCTGTCACCATGATCCAACACTGCTTCAATAATGTTGACATGTGGGATCTGAGCAGGCCAATCCATGACTGATAGTGTTTCATTGTGTATTTTTCTATCCATGTATGTTTTTACTGCATTGGCAGTGTGTTTGGGATCATTGTCATGCAAATAAAACACTTTCCAGATGGCACTGCATGGAAAGTGCATGACTGAAATGCAGCTTTAAACCATCACAGAGCTTCCACTGTTTTACAGTGTTGTACATCTTTTGTGACCTCCTCCATCCATATTGACTTAAACCAACAATTTCACAATTAGATTCATCACTCCATGAGACCTGCTGCCACTGATTTGTAGACTAGTTTTTGTGTAATTTGGCAGCCCATGATTTTTCCTGTTTCTTTGAGACATTCAGATACTGTTCACCTGCTGTAGTGTTTTAGGCCTGCCACTTCTTCTTTTGTCTTCCACCTGTCCAGTTTCCTTAACTTTTTTAAGGACACACTGCAAACGTCGGTTATCGGAGCATCCTTTTCAGTTTTGGCTTGGTACTTTTGTCATAATCCTACCGATAAAAAGAGGCAAAGGCACTGATCAATATGTCTAAACTGTGTGATTACAATAATAACAGTGATCTAATTATTATCATTTAAACACCTCAAACTCAGCTCTTGCTTCAGCAAGATGCAATCTTCTAAACCTTGTAGGATTTAGAGCTATGCTAATTAATATGCAAATTAATTACTACATCACATTGACCAAAGGACAGAGCAAAACTCTGTTAAACATGTGTTAAGCTAGTTGTCAAACAAACACAAATGCAGTGGCTAGTAGACAAGATCGCCTAAACCAAGACCAACACAAGACCAAGACCAGAGGGTATCGAGACCAAGACAAGACCAAGACCACTTAAAAGTGGCCTCGAGACTGGTCTGGCTAGCTTCTGAGCCCAGCAGCATTAAACAACTAAAATGTCAAAGTTAACTGTATTTTCAAGTTCTTGCATCATATTACATCAGTCACGCTTAATATTCAAGGCATTACCAAATGATTTGCTTTTATCAAGTGGTCGGACACGGCTTGGCTCAGTGAGGGTGGCCGATTATCTTGACTGGTTATGCTGTGAGGAACTAAAGCAAAACTAAAAGCAGTGAAAATTAGACTTACATTCACCAGACACACAGAATAAAAGGTTAAGTTGCTCTGTACCCTCTGGAAATGTGCATCTGTAACTTCCAACTAACATAACTTTTAAAGTGCTAATCAACAGCGTGAGGTAAATAAGACTGATCATCTTGTTCCACTGCAATGTTCTACAGGGAAACCTTGGTCCTGGGTTCATGTGGTTGTTATTCTGGCACTTTCTACCCACCTAAACATCACAAAAAAAGGCTCAGTAAGCTCAAAACACAATAAAGAACACGTAGGTGTGATGCTGAGCCAGCCTCTGAACTCCCCATGCCCCAAATCTATTTGAGCATCTGTGATGCCCAATGCCTGCTGTATGGAGGTCCCACCCCACTCCTCACATGACCCGAATAATCAGCATTTGAGAGCCACAAGCCAGACATGCATAAACAATTTTAGGCAGGTGGTTTTAATGTTTTGGCTGATTAGTTTATGAGTTTTAAAGACAAAAACTGCATGCTTATTGCACTGCTCCAAACATAAATTTGTCAAGCAAAACTGAAGCTCCATAATTCATGTCTCAGCTTTAGAAAAAGTCCTACGTGAGTCATTTCAAAAACCAAGGATTTAAAATAGACAGACTTCAAGGTAACATTATGATGCAATGCACAGGTAAGCACATAAAAATCATCAAATTATCTCACTTTGAATATAATTTAAAGTGAGAATGATTTTTTGTGTAATGAAAGATTAAACATATTCCATGTACTTACAAATACAACTCTGAAAAAACAGAAAGTAATGATTTGCAAATGTCATCAAACCATATTTTATACATAATAGAACATAGAAAACACATGAACTGTTTTTAAGTGAAAAATTACTCATTTTGAATTTGATAGCAGCAAAAGAATTGGGACAGGCCCGTGTTTATCACTGTGTGACATCCCCTCTTCTTTAAACAGCAGTCAGTAAACATCTGGGAGCTGAGGAGAGCAGCTGAAGAACATTTTTCCCATTCTTGTCTGACACGCGATTCTAGCTTGTCAGTAGTTCTGGGTCATATTTGTTTTCATATTTTTGATTTTATGATGGGCCAAATGTGTTCAGTTTCTGTAAAAGTCTGGACTGCAGGCAGACCAGTTTAGCACAGAGACTCTCCTACTACAAATACATGCAGTATGCAGTTTGCCATTGTCTTGCTGAAATGGGAAAGGTCTTCCCTGAAAAAAAATTTAAAAAATGTCTGAATGGGAACATTTGTGGCTCTAAAATCTGTATATCGTCATTCCAGATGTGCAAGCCACTGATGTGCCTACATACCATCAGAGATACAGGCTTTTGAAATGAGTGCTATGGTCCCTCACCTCTTTAGCAGGGTCCATGTTTTCCCAAAATAATTTCAGATCGTCTGACCCCAGAGCAGTTTTTAACTCGGCCTCAGTCCATTTTAAATGAGCTTTGACCGAGAGAAGGCAACAGCATTTCTGGATCACGTTCACATATGGTTTCTCTTTTGCATGACAAAGCTTTGACCTGCATTATGAATGCATGGTGAAATATGTTGACAGAGATTGGTGTCTGAAAGTGTTCCTGAGCCTGTGCAATGATTTCCTTGAGAGAATCATTCCTGTATTTAATGCAGTACCACCCGAGGGCCCAAAGAACAGGGACATCCACTATTCATTTTCAGTCTAGTGCCCAGATTCTCAAAACCTTTTGATGATATTTTGTACTGTAGATGATGAGATATTCAGTCATTAGAAGAAACACTATTCCAAAATTCTACCACAAAGACATACAATACTTGCAGACTGGTGAACCTCTGCATTTTCATGATGATCTTTTTATACCCGGTCATGTTACCAGTTAATCTAGTTAGTCCCAAAATGTTGCTGCAGCTTTTTCTTTTTAGTGCCACTTACTTTTCCAGCCTTTTGTTTTCCCTGTTCCAGATTCACAATGAGCTAATATTTTTCATGAAACAGTGGAATGTCTTTTTGTGATGTTTTCTATGTTCTTTTGTGAATAAAATGTGGGTTTATTAGATTGTTTTTCTCGTGTTTTTATGAAATATTCTTATTTTACAGTGTCACAACGTTTTCGGAAAAGATCATTCAGACAGTTGTGTGTGTGTGTGTGTGTACAGGGTATCATTTTAGTCTTATTAAACACATCCTCTCTGTGGGATTTAAACAGTGCTCAGTGAGAGTGAATGACCTAACATAATTTTAAGGCTATTAAGTGGTAAGTGTCCAGTCCTGAACACAATCATACTTCGCCTAAATGTCCAAGCAGAAGTGAGATAAAAGGGCCTTCCTTTGTATCAACTGTCTCCTGAATCCCTTGGATATTAATATTTTGTCAGCTTCACTTTGCAGCCCATTCTGCTCAGTGTCTGAACTTGCAGCATTTTCAGTAATACAGCAGGTCCCTAGACATGCTGGGGCTTCAGTCAATACAGAGAATGGAAATGGGAAGGATTCTCTCAATGGGCCTGCTGAGCGTGACTTATATTTTAAGCTTTCTCTAATCTAGAGACTTAATTAAGTCTCATCAGGACATCAGAGCTTGTGAGTGCCTTGCACCGCATGAGAGGATCACAGCACAGACAGATGACAGAGATAAGTGCTCTCATTAGCCACCAAGATAGCATTGACAAAAAAACCCCGCCTGCTCCCTGCTAATGGAAACACTGCAGTCTGTCATTTGAATATCCAGCTGTGCACTCTGAGTTAGGAGGTCAAGAGGTAACTAAGGCAGGATTTGTGGCTGTCAATGAGAAGGCCCCCACAAGGTTAGAGACCACTGTATTCATTTCATTCATTTATTCGTCATGGTCCTGTGCATCTAGCCACAGATCTAGATAACAAAACGGATGGAACTGTATTACTTTTACCCATCCAAGGAAATGAATGACTATCACTTTGGATTTTATTTAAGAATTCATTATGCTCATGTGCACATTTAGCTGCTGAGGAACCACATGTTTAACTAGTTAGCGAGAAGAGTACAAGACCTAAAACAGAGAGAACATTACCATTTACACAAGTCGCCAGTGGCACTGGATTTATATTTAAAAAATTAAATACATGAAAGGCTGGGACCAGGAGCAGAATTTTTTATATTGATTAATGATACAGAAACAGAACAAGTGGACAATAATGCAAAGATTTAAAACTGTCCTCTCACATACAAACAGATGGCAAACAAACCAAAAAGATTCAAGATTCATTTTAGGAGAGAAAAACAAACAAACATATTCTTCCAATAAGTTTCATGTTTGTCTGATCATTTCAGATCATTTGCTGAAGTGGTTAATAATATTTCAATGGGAATATTACACCTTTCAAAGATTTAGGGACAGGAGTGACCCTGGTTAGAAACACCACACAAGGATTGCGGCTTTGTGGTTGCTGGATGTACAAATAGGCGACTAATTCCTCGTATCCCCAAATGCCCCAAAAGATTAACAATAACAGATTAACAATATATGCTTGCAGTAAATAAGTGCTTTCATGCTGATATTTTCAGTAAATATATGTGTTTGCTAAATATAAAGCTTCAGTTAGCCATCTGCTAGCTTAGCATAGCATATGTAAACATATGAAACAGGGAAGCTGCTAGCCTGTCTCTATCCATCACCAGAAATACAGAACTTAAAAAACCAGACCTCAGGTTGTTATGTCCAATATAGATAATACATTTAATGGTCAAAGGAGCTTGCAAAGAAAAGCGTCTGGACTTCTTTAAGTTGCTTGAAGACGTTTCACCTCTCATCCGAGAAGCTTCTTCAGTTCTAAGGTCAAATGGTGGAGAGTCCCAGATATAAACCTAGTGGGAGTTTCCCCCCACAGAGGGACAAAAGGACCCCCTGATGATCCTCTAATCACCTGAGCCAAGGTGTGAAATTGGGTGCGGGCCCCAATCAGCCAGAGTTTCAGGTGGGTTCATTGTGAAACCTGGCCTCACCTTGTCATGCGAATTCCTGAGGTCAGATGGCCCAGGATGTGAGTGGGCGTTAAGGCGTCTGGGAAGGGATCTCAAAACTGGATTATAGATGGCAGAGAGTTGGTGTCGTAAACCCCCGCCTCTGTTCAAAGATGGTCGCTCACAGTGGACATAGATGGCTTCTTTCACTCCTCTTTCAAACCATCTGTCCTCTCTGTCCAAAATGTGAACATTGGCATCCTCGAAAGAGTGTCCTTTATCCTTAAGATGCAGATGGACTGCTGAGTCTTGTCCTGTGGAGGTGGCTCTTCTGTGTTGTGCCATGCGCTTGTGAAGTGGCTGTTTGGTCTCTCCGATGTAGAGGTCTGGGCATTCCTCGCTGCACTGTACAGCATACACCACGTTGTTAAGTTTGTGTTTTGGCGTTTTGTCTTTCGGGTGAACCAGTTTCTGTCTGAGTGTGTTGCTGGGTCTGAAATACACCGGGATGTCATGCTTGGAGAAAACTCTCCTGAGTTTCTCTGATACACCGGCTACATAGGGGATGACAATGTTGTTGCGTCTGTCCTTCTTATCCTCCCTCGCTGGTGTCTGGTCTTCTTTTCTGTGCCTCTTTGCTGACTTTAAAAACGCCCATTTAGGATAGCCGCACGTTTTGAGTGCTTCCTTTACATGTGTATGTTCCTTCTTTTTTCCTTCAGGTTGAGAGGGAACATGTTCTGCCCGGTGGTGTAGGGTCCTAATTACTCCAAGTTTGTGTTCCAGAGGGTGATGGGAGTCAAAAAGGAGGTACTGGTCCGTGTGTGTGGGCTCTCCACCATTTGACCTTAGAACTGAAGAAGCTTCTCGGATGAGAGGTGAAACGTCTTCAAGCAACTTAAAGAAGTCCAGACGCTTTTCTTTGCAAGCTCCTTTGACTACGATGACCTGGATGACTGAGAACCTTCACAGACAATACATTTAATGCTAATTTAAAAGAGGTGTGAGTTTAAACGTGTATTAGACAGAGCAAAGTTGACCCTTTTGCAGCGCCTACTCTGTATGCTAACCTTCCTGGTGCTTTACATTAAGCAGACACATTTGAGAGAATCTTCTCATCTAACTCTCAGCAAGAAAGAACCCCTGCATCAAGCAAATATTAGTGATAAAAATTTAAGCAATCTTCACTTCAGCTGAAAAACAAACCCATTATGCAATATTTCAGGGCAAGTGATTGCAACTCAGCTGCTTACTAGAAATCTTGAAATGAATAGGCTAACAACAAAAAAATCCAATTACCCGCCCTCTGCCAATTTGTCAAACAAAGCCCCCATACCCGCGCAAATACATGACATGCCCTTTACATTGTGATATTAAATCAGCGTGGATGTAGATAGGCTCCACTTGTTAAGAAGTCATTTTCCCATGCAGTCATCTTCTGATGTGAATTATTGTGTCAAATCCCGATTTAATAAGCACTTCTACGCATTACAGTTCAGAACAAAACAAGTCATCTTTTTAGTAATACTTCCCATAAGTCAAGGAGGCTTCTTTTCATAAGGTTATCAAGATGACATTGAATTTAGACAATGTTGCTACTAAGCTGTACAGGGCGCTTTTCGGGGAAGCAGGCATAGCTGACTGTGTCTCCTGTGCTTTTACTCAGTCACAATGTGAAGTACAGGGGCTGTGAGGTTACATTGCTGGATGTAATCTACTAGATGGAATGTAATGACATCCTATGGCAGGTTCCTGAAACATAGCAAACCTCTTTTCATACTATATACCTACTATATGACATAATGATCAGATTTTTTTTCTTTAAGTTCAGAGATGTTTGTTTAAAAGTTCCACTGGTAGTTTGATTTCCATTTGCTTGGTTGGTTTAATGTCAGTCAGCAGACGTCCTTCAAAAAAAGCTGTTAAGATCACAGGTTCAGGTCCTGTGCGGGAGCTCTAAAGAGGTTGTTTTAAGGTCAGTGACCTGGATTTGGAAACTGTGATGTGAGCTCTGGTATATGAAGAGAAATGTCTTCAAAACCTGTTTTTAAATCATTTCAGATTTCCAGCTTTGTGTTTATGGAAAATTGCCACTGTTAAGACAGGAAGTTGCCGAGTGACACTGGTATTGTGCTGAGAAATATAAACCTTGTGTTTTTATGGCACCTAATGCATTCTGTTTATGAGACACTGTCATCTATTTGAGAGCTTCACACACACTGTTGCCAAGAGCCTTTTTAGAGGTGTTACAAAAGCAAGCAGAATGAGACTGACCACAAAAGGATCTAAACAAACGCATGTTCTGTACAAAGTGCATGAATCATGAATTTTGATTTACAGCGGTTGATATAACATCTAATATGACTATTGCCCCACGAGGGTATGTGAGTGAGCACAGCTGTGTAAACTTTATTAAGTCACCCCGTGTGTCTGGGTTTGATGAGTGAGAGAGTGTGCAGAATGCTGAGCTATTGGCAAATGTGGGGGGAGGAGGAGCAGGAGCAATACGCCAGCGTTGTGCAGGTGGTTTTCCTCGTTGAACATGAAGAAAAGATGGCAAAAGGGCACGGAGCTGACGTACGGCAGGACGGGACAGCAGGAAGTACAGTGGCGGGTTCCAGCAAGGCACCAGGCACACCAAAAACATGGCCGTCAGTGACGCCACTTCCCACAGCAGGGACACGCTCTGCGCTTCCTGCGTTGGCCCAGGTGTGGTGGCTGACAGATGAAGCAAAGTTGAAGATAGTTTAGCCCCAAGTCGGCTAATGGGAAAAGCAGCTGAAGTAACATGAGGCGACAACACATTGACAAACTCAAGTGCATAGTATGGCAACCAGCTAACTGCAAAAACCAGAGTTGAACCAATGAGCAGCGCAGTAGCTTTCTTGTTGCGTCTGTCGGCGGCCAGCGAGCCCCTGCAGCTATGGAGGTGAGAGATGATAAGGCCGCAGTTAACGGTGATGCAGAAGAGAGGGGCCACATAGTAAACCAGAAAGGCAGGAACCAGGAAGTAGAGCCACTTGTTTTGGCCAACGGACCACATGCAACCACCACTGAAGTCAATGTAGGTGACCTTCGGTAATGCCATGGTCAACGAGACCAGCCAAATGGCTACCACAGCGCATGACCTGTGGAACAAGGAAACAAGGAATAAGTATATTTGTTTGCTACTGTATATACAGCACACCTGCCTAACTTCCAGTGGAGGATGTACACGGCTAAGTTCCCATATGTAATTAAAAGAAAAAGATGTCTTCAGAGAAAAAGTAGCATTAATTTAAAGTTATTTATCTGGTCGCTCTCCTTGAAGCTCTGTTTTGGTCTCCTCCAACTCAAGAGGGGATACATATGATATCCTTTAGCAGTCAGTTGCTCCATTGTACTGAAATACATTTAAATACCTTTAATAAAGATTTATGCAGCTTTTTAAAGGTAATATTTTACAGGTGTGAACAATATGTTAAAGGAATCATTGTAAACATTATACAGTCAAACAACTGTACAAACACTGCCTCAAATGATTTTTACAAACCCACCGCCGCTTCACACTCACACTTTTGTCAGACTAGCAGGCGGTCTCATCCATGGTGCAACGATATGATACCTCAGCACAGACAATGCTGCCAGGCTGAAGATCTCCACTCCCACTGTGACTGAAGTTGTGAATCCCAGGAGGACACAGGTCCCACCGCCAAGCTGCCAGTTATAGAAACTGGCAGTCAGGAGCGCACAGGGCAGGGTGAGCAGAGCGCCAAGATCTGCCAGGCTGAGATTGAGGAGCATGATGGAGCTTGGCTTGGAACGACTGCGAGGGTTCCTCAACAGCACCAGCCAGAGCAGAAGATGACCAACCCCCATCAGAAGAGAGACAAGGCTGACCATTGGCAGCACCACACCGAAGGAGATGGTGGTGTTGGTGGAAACCACATTAAAGAGGTTTACGATAGCAGGCATGGCTCTGACAAATCTGACAGCAAAAAGATGCTGCTGTGAAATAAAGACAGATGGAGGATAGTCAGGCATAGGAAATAAAGGAAAATAAAGAGGAGCATGACGGCCAAGCTGGGGTTGTTGGACAAAATGCTATTGTACGTGAGGTGGAAAAGGCTCAGCAAATGTCTACAATTACAAATATGAAGAAAAAGATGAAAAAATGCCAACAACTGTGAGAGCACAGCATTCCAAATCAGGAATTTAGAGAGACACATGATGACTTTGAGACCTAATTGTAGTTATTAATAGCCTCCAATGTATTATTCATATTTCTAATAGGACTTGCTTCTTCCAAATCACTTGCAATTCGGAGCTCACCGGGCCCTTCCTCAGACTGACAAGCCTGATGATTCAGACTAGATGATCTGTCTCTCAAGAGATTTAAGTAACAAACAATCAGAGTGACATCAGCAAGTCCACTGCATTGTGACACAAACGAGACAACTCACCTCGGCGGGCACTAGCAGACAGACGAAGGAGGATTGTTCCCAGAGGGATAGACAACACACACAAACTAGTCGTTAAGAAGGAAAAACAACGTGCAGACTTTGGTGAAGAGAAAGATTTAACCAGAGTGGAGCCCCGAATGTAAACAAACCACTTATCCCCACAAGTAAACAAGACACTCACTTGATGTTTAAAGAGAGGACTTGGCTGCATGCGCACTGATGTTAGGGGATGTTTTCTGAATACTTGATTCTACATAAGTGTTTAAGCAGAAACTTCAGCATTGCCCAGATACTTTACCAAATGCATCAACAGGAATGCACCACTAAATGTCATTAGCATTACTAATGGCTTCATGGATTGATTCAGCTGCTCTCCAGTGTATCCCACCTCAAAATATGCCAGGAATTGTCTGGATGTGAGTCAATTAACTTAAATTACATAATTTAAATTGAGTCACTCATATCAATTGTTGAGTTACTTTGACCCAATTTTTTAAGCTTCATTAAAGTTAAAGTGAGTAAAATTCCACTGCTAGATATCAGTAGATTGCAATTTGCATGTAACTAAGCTTTAACTAGGTTAAAATCCTATCTACAACGGCTGCTGTTCATCTCATTGTCAATAGCCAGGTGTCCACATCTATGTACTTTGGAGGAAGCTGTAAAACTTTATGAAAGGAGGCTGATATGACTCGATAAGTCAGTGAAACTCTCTTCTGTCTGATGACAGCAATAGTGAGGTGAGTTGTTGAGGATATCCTGGACTAATCTGTTGAGAAGTGCTCCTGTTTTGCTACTGTTAGCCGGTGATAGTGGTTGATAGCTGCTGTTAGCCGATGTTAGCCAAGGTTAGCTGCTGTTAGCCAGCATTAAATAGACTTATTTTGAAGTCGATCTAACAGCGTTGGACTGTGACACTTATCAAATCAAATCAAATCAAATCAAATCACTTTTATTGTCACATCACATGTGCAGGCACACTGGCACAGCACATGCGAGTGAAATTCTTGTGTGCGAGCCCCACAAGCAACAGAGATGTGCAAACACAACAACACAAACGAGCAAAATACAAGAATGGCCAACCTGAAACTAATAAATATATGTACAATATATAATAGTGTATGCATTTCTGGATGTGTATACTAAATATTTTCCTACGTGTGTGTGTGTGTGTGTGTGTGTGTATACACATTTTTACAAATTAAATAGTAAAAAAAAAAATAATAATAATAATAATAATAATAAAATATATAAAATATACAGAGTTGAATATGTGCAAAACAGTGGCATTACTGTACAGTATGGAGTGCATAATGTTGAAGTTCCAGTAGTGAAGCTGAGGTGTCTATGACGTGTTCAGCAGTCTGATGGCCTGGTGGAAGAAGCTGTCTCTCAGTCTGCTGGTACGGGACCGGATGCTGCAGAACCTCCTTCCTGATGGAAGCAGTCTGAACAGTTTATGGCTGGGGTGACTGGAGTCCTTGATGATCCTCCCCGCTTTCCTCAGGCACCGCTTCCTGTAGATGTCTTGGAGGGAGGGAAGCTCACCTCCAATTATCCGTTCAGAGCACCGCACTACTCGCTGGAGAGCTTTGCAGTTGTAGGCGGTGCTGTTGCCATACCAGGTGGTGATGCATCCAGTGAGGATGCTCTCAATGGCACAGTGATAGAAGGTCCTGAGGATGCGGGGGCTCATGCCGAATCTTTTCAGTCTCCTGAGAAAGAAGAGGCGCTGCTGCGCCTTCTTCACTGTTTTGTTTGTGTGTACTGACCACGTAAGATCCTCAGCCAGATGTACACCAAGGAACCGGAAGCTGCTCACTCTCTCCACAGCAGCGCCGTTGATGGTGATGGGGGTGTGTACTTCTCTGCACCTCCGGAAGTCCACTATCAACTCCTTTGTCTTTGCGACGTTGAGGGTGAGATGGTTGTCTTGACACCAGTGGGTCAGGGCGCTGACCTCCTCCCTGTAAGCCGTCTCATCACCGTTGGTGATAAGACCCACCACTGTAGTGTCGTCCGCAAACTTCACAATGATGTTGGAGTTGTTAGTGGCTGTGCAGTCGTAGGTGTAGAGTGAGTACAGGAGAGGGCTCAGTACACACCCCTGTGGAGCACCAGTGTTCAGTGTGATGGGGGATGAGGTGATGCTGCCCAGTCTGACCACTTGGCGTCTGTCAGACAGGAAGCTAAGGATCCAGCTGCAGAGGGAGCTGCTCAGTCCTAGATCCTGCAGTTTCCTGTCCAGCTTCGAGGGAACGATGGTATTGAATGCTGAGCTGTAATCTACAAACAGCATTCTCACATACGTGTCTCTCTTCTCCAGGTGTGACAGGGCAGTGTGTAGTGTCAGGGCTATGGCATCATCAGTGGACCTGTTGTGGCGGTATGCGAACTGTAGAGGGTCCAGTGAGTCGGGTAGTGCAGAGCAGATGAAGTCCCTGACCAGCTTCTCGAAGCATTTGCTTACGATGGGGGTCAGGGCTACAGGTCGCCAGTCGTTCAATGAGGAGATGGTGGAGGATTTGGGTACAGGGACGATGGTGGCCATTTTGAAGCAGGCTGGGACTACAGACAGAGAGAGGGAAAGGTTGAAGATGTGTCGTGAAC
This sequence comes from Haplochromis burtoni, assembly GCF_018398535.1. NCBI lineage: Eukaryota > Metazoa > Chordata > Actinopteri > Cichliformes > Cichlidae > Haplochromis > Haplochromis burtoni. The sequence continues at coordinate 999,695 of NW_024582533.1, read as the reverse complement.
ACTCCAGCCAGCTGAGCCGCGCATGACTTGAGGACGCGGCCGGGAATCCCGTCCGGACCAGTAGCTTTGCGGCGTTCACCTTCCTGAAGCACTTCCGCACATCCTCCTCAGACACAGTGTGCGCACTGACGTCATCCGCGGTGCGCACACTGTCCGGTCTCATGGTGTTCGCTGTGTCGAATCTAGCGTAGAATACGTTTAGATCCTCACACAGAGAGGCCGTGGTCTGCGGTGTGCTGGTTTCTGGTTTTCACTTAGCGTGTGAGAGTGTGATTTTTAGGACACGCAAGCCTAACCTTGGCCGGCATAATGTTAGCTTATAAGCAGCTGTTGTTGTTGTTTAGCTGGCTCGTCAGCTGTCCGGAGACAGGAGGATCGCATGTCTAATCTGCTGACACCTAGTAATTTTGACAATATAGGGAATAAATAAGCATATTTATGTAGATTATGTGCATAAATATCTTTAGTTCAGGAAATGAGGATTGAGGTGAGGGGGAAGAGCATGATGCTTTTTTTCCAAGATGTCAGTTGCCTTGTCTTTTTTCACATCTTTGCTTTTTTGGTGAAGAGGACCTCTTCTCAGATGATAAAACATGTGTATGATCCTTCACATCTTGAGTCTGAAAGTGCAGACACAATTTGAAATCAGCCCCTACAATACAACTTCTCTTTGGCTTTTGGCGTACAACGTCTCTAGCCACATAAAACACTATTAGGCAACTTCCATCTCAACCACTGTAGTCAAGATGGCGGGTCAACACAGCAGCTTCCACAAATGCCCACTCCTATGTATTTATAATGGATTAAGTTTATGAGAATGCATCACTTTGCTGGAAGATGTAATTACACACTAATCAATGTCTGTCTATTTTATTAAATAACCTTAAAAAGTGACGGGCCGTACTTCTGATTATTATATATGACCGTAGCTAGTTAATATTGTGTGGCATATAAAAAGGCTACAAATCAATAAAAGAACAGGTTCCCTTTGTGAAATGTATGAATTTCCCTTTTTGTGAAGACATTGCTTCACTATAGCTTTTGGTATAGTGAAGTTAGGCCGGTGTGTATAGTTGTTGGTAGTTTTAATACCAATCTGTCTTTTTTTCCCCTTTTCTTAAACTTCAATTTCAAATTAAAAACAATAAATGTAATTCACTCAATCTTTTCCCATCATGTGTTTAGATTTCTCTACTGGATGATTTGCATGAAGAGAAAATGGACAAGTGACCTCACTCACTGGTTCGTGGTCTTCGAGTCCTCAGGCTTGTACGTCACTATCTTGGTATATTTTAAAGCAGACAGCAGGGGTGAGGGATTGATGGAACAGTATCAGTAAGTTCATCAGGAAAGTGTTCACAAAGGTCCTACAAGTTAGCGGTCGGATAATTTTCCAATACATTTTTTGTTCCCTCTTAGTGATTAAAATAATGCATGTTTAAGGCACTTTGTGTTAATGGATCTTCTTTATAGGCTATTTGTTTACAATGCCTTTCAGTCTTTATGGCATTATTAGCCCATTAATTGAACCACTCCTTAGGACCAAATGGGTAGATGTAAAACTGATCTTCATATTTCATTCTCTAGAAGAAAGCAGAAACTTAAATCTTATAGACTGAAAAGGTTTCACAGTAAACGCTTACCTGTGTTTTACCAGGTAAGTGCTACAAATAGAGCAGTGGCAGAATGGGGCTGCATAGCATCAACACTAATTTACAACCTAGTGTAAAGAAAGTAAACCGTTAACAGTGAGGTGTGGACAGTTACCCACAATTCTACAAATTTCCCCTCTTGTGTTTGCTAGGCAATTTGAATTCAATGTGAGGGGGAAATATTGATCTCTGCAAAACACCGATAAATGCTCCTGAGATGATAAAATAGAAATAAACAGTGTGGTTTGGTTCTTAGCTTTCAATAAATATTGCAGTTTTTGTTCAGTAGTTTTACTGTGTGTGAAGAGAAGGTAACTTCACAATAGAGAATATTGACTTACTAGTAGATGAATGGTGTGCTCCTGCCCCTCCCTTCAGGATGGGGAACTTACTTTCAAAAAGAAAAAATTAGGATGTTATTAGGGGACACTTGTAGATTATCTGCTAGTGCAAAGTATGTTTATTAAGAAGTGCTTTATTATCAATGTGAAACTAGCACCCAAGCTTATAAGGAAGTGGATACCCACAAATTCTTTATGATAGCGACAACACAGAGATATGGCTGAAAATCTGAAAATCGCTTTCCACATTAAATGTAATAAATATGCAAATTTCAACATAAAGTGTTACCAAATATTCAACAAACTTTAAATATTAGAATTTCAAGCCTCACACTTACCCATATCTAATCAAATCCTGCCCACATAGGTTTAGTTTTTTTTCTCGTCACACATTTCGAAAACAATAACACGGTAAAAAAAAGCAGGCATGACTCAAAGTACAGTTGTAGTTTGTTTGTTTTTTATGATGACTATGTGTCATTTTGTCAACATCTCCAGAGATATGCTCTTTAACCATTAACTGTGACATTATCAATGGAATTTGAAAATGCCAGTGTGCGGTGGTGGGATGCATCATTACTCCCACTTTTGTCAAAATCAACGGCGTCCACAACATCGTGTGTGAAGGACAGATGGATGATCAAATGTACGAACATTTGTTCATTCTTTCCCCCATCTGTCCTTTTTATGCAGTATCTGATGAAAAGCTTAACAAACCTGTCCAAATTCCATCTTTGGGGGTGGCTGACGCTGCGCGCTTTACACATAAACCAGGGGTCAGTGAGGCAGCATAGCTACTGAAACTGTTTTGTTGCATACAGGCCTTAAATAAAACTGATGGTTGGGGGCAACAAATTAGCAACCTGCTTCCAGTCATACTAAAATTTACTCCACACATTCTGGTATTGTTTATCTTTTTTTCTAACTCTCCAGTTTTATTAGTTCAACAGCAACCGGATGAGGAATGACGAGCCGAAAAAAAGTAAAGGGGATAAGAAGGAAAGATGTAACATGACAGATGAGGAGAAGAACAGAAACGTGATGGGAAGTGAAGAGACATGAAATGCACAGCACAGGGCTAAACTAATTGCGTTTAATTTTAGACACACTGACCTCAAGTTGAGCTGATTTACACTGATGTAGAAGTTGTGACTGGCTCCCGGCTATTTTCGGTTCAACCACTTTAACTCTTCAGTGGCAGGATAAATTTAATTACAACTGTATCATGAAAATCAATCATTTCAGGCTCATGTAAGGCTGGATTTTATAGGAAAGCAAAACTTGCTGCAAATGTACATTTGAGCTGATTGCCTTTTGATCACTTGAACTATATGTGGAATGATCTGGCTTCCTTTTCATTCCATAAAACCACCTGAAATGAGCTGGGTTGAAAGTTGTAGGCAGCCTTCCAGCCTTTCTTTGAAGATGTCCAAGTCCAACACTGCTTCTTCCTCACTCAGCATCTCTGAGGCTGTTTTAGCTCTGGGTGAGGCAGCTGGTACACGTGAAGAAATTCACTCAGTAGAAGGTTTTAAATGACATGGACAGAGGATTCGCAAATAATTAGCTATAGCTATTCAGTTTCAGTAGCGACTAAACTACAAAGCTATTACCTTCTATCAATACCTTCTTCAAAATAACAGTAACATTAGACAGGAAGCTAAAAGCAGTGTTAAAGCATAATTGTATTCTGTTTCCAAAAGAAAGCCTCTGGCCATGAGCTGTCATAGGGCCAGAGGCAGGGTATACCCCGGAGAAGTCATCGGTCTGTTGCAGGACTCCCATTCACATATAGTCAGTTTACAGTCGCCAATGAACCTAACCATGCTCGTCTTTGGAAGTCTTCACTAGCACCATATTTGATCTATTACTGATCTAGAACTGTTCTATTGCACTTACATATCAAATACTTTGATGTATGGTTAGAGCAGCATTTGTGGAGGGTAGAGAACAGGGACATCCAGACTTACATGCATTCTTCACGAGTCACAAGAGGATGAACTGAAATGGAAATACTTCAGAGTGACACAACAAAGTCGAATCCCAAGTGGAGGAAAAATAGAAGCCAAGAATTTAGTGCAAACAGACCCAGGTGTGGATTGAAGTTGGAGTTTAAAAGGAAATCCAGAGGAATGAAATGCGGGGCAGAGCCAAAGGGAAATACAAAAAGGATGGTACATGTGTGCGACTCGCTTACTGTGAACAGTGACCTGCTCCCGGGAAAAAGCCCTTCGCTTACCATCAGCTGATGTGCAGTATGAAGAGGAGAACGAGCAGGCTCGTCTTTCTAACTTCCCACGTTGCCCATTGGCTATGCACACACAGACACACGCATACACAAATACAAACACACAACTTGAGCTTAAAGGAGACTCTTGTCATTTTTTCAGGTAAAAGTGTACAAGCTGGAAAAAAGGAAACTTTCAAACAAGCAGAATCAATTCTGTTCAATGTTTAAGACAGTTTTAATGGCAGTTAGAAAAGTCTTCTGGTGCTTCTTCCTGCAGCGAGGTTGTAAATACTACTGTGCTCTCCACAGTTAAGGGACTGTCTGTGTTGCACAAGCCTGACATCAACACCATCTGGCACATTTGGGAGTGACTGGAAAGCCAATCATGTCCAGCATCAGCGCTGAGCTCTACTGATGCTCCACTAGCTGAAAAATCAGTGTCGGAAGGTTGCAGCAAAACACCACTATGTCATTTTAATGGTGCCCAATGACGTTTTCTTTGTAATTGGATTGTCACTCATTCAATTAAATGTGATAGTAAACATAGCTTTTACGAGCACATTGCTTTATATCACAGTGCATTATCCACAGGCCTAATATATTATGGAAGCTAGCTTCTTTTCTTCCACATCGTAAGGCACTGCTATAGACTTTACACTGGAATTAAATCACACAAACAGTTAATTTCTATGTTGTGGGAATTTTAGAAACATAAAACAAACTTAACGGATTAATAAGACATAACAGAAAAGCAATCCAACTGATCTGTATCGCGTCAACAGTTTTATATCATTTGTTATGATGAATGAATGAAATTTTCCGCTGCAAATAATGTTTTTCTCACTGTTCCAGGTAAGAGGTGATCAACTTCTACGGGTATCCTTGCCTGGGTTCACCCATAGGACAAGAATGAACATTTTGCATCATGTTTTCAAAAAAGCATAACAAATTGAAACAAGAAAAATGGGAGATTTTGTGGTAATATCTCCAAAAAAAAAACAACAACATGTCTGAGATTAATCTGGATGTCCTTCCTAAATCCAGTGACTCATTTCATAAATGCTGTGCAGGGAGTTTCAGCCTCGGTGGAAGTTTATACTATGTTGATATTGAAGTGGTCTGAGAGGATACCAGGTCTCGGCACCACCCCCTTGGTCTATTTTCAGACTTTAAAAAAAATAAATAAATCAGCCTGTGACTTTAGCTGATTCTGGGGCCATTCAGACCTGATCATCTGTCAGGTAATATGAAAACTAATGAAACTGGTCTTTAACAGAACTGGGCTTTCACCTGTGAGAACATGGTTTGACACCTGTTTTAATTCAAATTTAAAGTCACAAATAAATTGACTTTATAGCTTGTATGAAGTGCCTGCATATTCCAATGCTTGACTGGTGGAGGGGTTAGAGCAATTCAAAGATACAGATTAACAAAACAAGGAGACTGACATCTGCAAACTAAAGCAGCACACATAAAAATCCCATATGGTTTGTTATTTGAATGTGGCTGTGCAGTCCATCTTCACTCTGCGGCCTTCAGTGTCAGAATTCTCTTCCTCCCTTGGCTTGGTGACCTCAGCCAGCCACGCTGCCTCTAGCTACATGTATTTGTTGTCTACAAAATATCTCACTCCCACTAAAGGTAACACCGCCTCATCTCCTTCAGCTCTGACCTCACTATCACTTTGCTCTCTCACACGCAGACACACACACAGTGAAACAGAAGAGGGTACAAACACCCCCGCAAGTGCAAGCACACTGAAGCACGCACACACAGCTTTAATCTCCGCTAATTGCTGGCGGTGGGTATTATTATGCTTTAAGGGAAAACAAACAGGTATAGAGCGAGGGAGCAGGTGGGAGGAAGAGAGCACTGAGAGCAAGGCAGACGCAGGCATTAAGAAGAAGGGAGGGAGTATGAATGACTGCCTCCACCAAGAAAGTGTTGAAAGTGTCAAGCACGCCTCCTCAGATCGTAAAGATGGAGGCAACGTGAATAGAAGCCTTTTATGAACCTGAGAGGAAAAACACAGCGACAGCTGCGTCGGTGGGAGATGTTTGAGTCATTTCGAGTTCAGGATGGAGCCAGAGGAATCTGTTAAGTGTGTGGCGCTCAGTTGCGTCATGTTTATTCTTTGTAAGGAAGAATAAAGGTTTTAACCTGAGGAAGCAGCAGGGTTTGCAGCTGATTTTCAGTATAGTCAGATTGAAACCTCAACTCGTTTTACCTCATTTTACACTTTGTTTGCTTTTATCATAAATGTTCTTTTTATACTGTTTCTTATAAAGTTTTGGAAATATGAAAAAAAACACGACAGAACGAAGGCTAGTACAAACAAGCTACAGACTATTTCTGAATGAACGAGTGAGTGAGTGTTGATGTCTTCAGCAATGAAATGCAAAAACATAACAGTGAATCAGTTTATAGTTATAGTTTAACACAGAACACTAAGTTAAATTGAGTGCTGATCATTAACTATTAAAGTATTTTTAAAGTATCAAATCTTAAGAAAACCTTAAGGAATCTGATGTAAATTTGGCTGTAGCGGTGATATCACAGGCATCGCTTCCTTTTAGTACAAAAGGTATGTTGCCATGTTGCCTGTATATAAACTGCTGAAACGATACAGGAAAATTATAGCAGACAGAATAGATTTACTATTTAAATTACTTGTAGTTAGGATCAAAATGATGTTTAGTCATGGGTTGTTTTTTTTACAGCTACAATTTAGGTCTCAACCAGCTCTCTGTCTAAAGAGTTCCTTGTCCCAAAGACTATTTCCTAGTTTGGAATAACTGGAAACCAGTTTAAGTTGAATACTGGTGTAAAGATAGAGTGTATAAAATCTCACCACTAGATGGCAGTAGATGGCGGAAAGCAGTCAGCTGAATGTGTTTTTCTTACATTTCAAGTGCACAATCATAGCTAGGGTGGCAACTGTGGGAGAAACAACCCTGTCTTGCATTCATCCGTGGTAAGTTTAGACTGTCAGTATGCTGCTTTCCTCAGATGTCAATATGCCGGATGTCCACTGCACAAAGTTTCACAGGAAGCTGTAAAACTACCCTGATATACCCTTGGTAAGTCGGGGAAGCTGTCTTCTGTCTGATGAGAGTGATGCTGACACTTGTTGAGGACATCCTGAACTTTTTTCTCAATAAGTGCGGCTTTTTTTTTGCTACTGATAGCTACTGTTGGTGAAATCGTTAGCTGCTGTTAGCTGGTGTTTCATTATTGTGTATAATGAAAAATGTATATTAGATAAAAATTTCAATTGAAAAATAGAAAAGCGATAATGTTTAGCAACAGAACAGTTAACAGTCCTGCTCATGATCAGATAAATTCTTTTAACTTAAGCAGCATTTTCCCTGAGTAAACATGTACTCTGGTATTCATGGCAGGTCTTGTAATGTGCCTGTGGTGATTATTGTACTTATGGAAAGGACCTGAGCAGATCTTCCATCACTGCTTTGGACAAAGTCTGATTTTGATTGTTTTGCCAGAATCTTGTCTGCCAAGTCTTGAATCAGTCATTGTAGGCTTTGTAACAGACTCCATAGTAATGTACAGAAATACGGGACCAGATAAAGTTTGGGCACGCTTATTTTTTAACCTTCTGAAAACGTGCTGCTTTCAGCTGCTCCCTTATTCACAAGGGGTTGCAATAGTGGGAAGTTCCAAGTGTTTGATTTGGCAGATTTTCCACATGAGATGACATCCTGACACGACTCCAAAGAAATTTGTACATCCTCTTAGGACTGAACCAGGAATTTTTTGCTTTCTGGAAACTGTCTATTGCCACTAAACTGTAGTGTCACTACGACACTACATAGTGTATAATTTATAGTGTTTATAGTTTATAGTTTCAGTTCTTATGTTTTACATACTTTTGACATTTTAGGAATTGTGAAAAGTGTGCCACTGCAAACTTTTGGCAGATATTTAAATAAATAAACTTTATAAATTAGCACAGTTCTAGTTTCAGACAAAATGATCTCATTGAGACTTTAAAAATGATTAAAGTCAATGAGCCAGTGTAGCTATGATATATTTGAAATATGGTCAAAAGCTCCAGAAGTTATATCAGCCATAGCCAATTAGTTTAGCCTTGAAGGATACTGAAGCGAGACCCAGACCACAGTGTTCACTTCTCAATAGTTTTATTTTAGGCACAAAGATCAACAGAGAGAGAGTTTGGAGCTGGGAGATACTCAGGTGTGTGTCTGGCAGGCTCATGATTCCAGGTGAGTAATCCTTCTGGGAAAGAAGCTTCAGCTGATCAAGGACAAGGTGGTTTTCTAAGAGGCGTAGCAACATTAGCAAGAAAATCTCCCTGGGAGCTTCAAAGTGCATCAGAGAGTCTGATTCCCATTTACCGTGATGTGTCAGGTTATTATATAACAACAACCTGACGAGGAGGGCAGACTTGAGCTTGTCCTTGTATAGAGAGAGGTAACACAAACAGGTATGTCAGCCAAAGAACAGTAAAAAGGCTGATTCTGCTGGCAGGGGGAGCTCAAGGAGGGGCAACCAAAACTATACTTAAGAGAAAAAGGAGTGGATTGGAAAGGGAGAGAGCGGGAGAGAGAAAAGCCTGACCAGCCCTGGACTGTGATAGTGTCATCTGAGATGTCAGCTGTTGTTTTGTCCGCTGGACTGCACTGCACCTGGCAAACATTGAAAAATATTTAATTCTCGAGTCCCATCTTTCTCTTCTCCAGTTCAAGCAGCAGCCTGCTCTACTCACTTTCAGATTTCAGCATCCACTGCTGCAAGAAAAAGTGCAAAATTCAACTCTTAGTTGAGCTGGTATGCATCATCATTGGTGTTCCTGTCACCTGAATTTCAGGTTTTTCCATATCCCAACACCCAAGTGACCCAACTCAGGATAATCAGACTTCAACTTTCATCTGAGCAGCACCCCCGTGAGTCAGGCATTTTGACCCAGAGCAATCTCATTGAGCTGTTCGCTCATATTAGAGTTTTCCTCTATATCCCACTTTAGTTCACAGCCTCAAAGATATAGTATCCCTGGCACTTTCTTTGATTAGCATCCTCCACACAAGCTCTGCCCACGCCTCTGTGAGCTTTAACATGATCACCTGCTTAGTGGAATCAAAACAAATGATCGTGACAGGCCAGCAAATTGTTGATGTCACATGGTCAGGAAATCTCAATTACCTCGAAAGGTCTATTTTTAACTGCCAGTGTGCATATGTGGATGTGCTGGATGGCTTTGGTTGTCAGCTTGATCGGGTTTTATTCCAACAAGAAAATGGATTCTGGCTTACAGCAACATTTCAAGCAACAACCTTACGACTTGTTCATGTCAACACTGGTATTACATTTGACTTCAGGAAGCTGTTGAATTGATTTTTCGGGGATAATCTCCATAGGTGCAGATGACAGAAAGGAGATACTGTCTTCCCTCAGATGGAGACGTTTGTTGGGGCTGGTAAGACATCGTGGATATCTTAAACTCAGAGGAAGTTCTGGCTGGCAGGTGTTACATCAGATCTTGTGCTGCAGTTTTCACCATCTTTATCCATATTCCTAGTTGTGGCATTGGCTGCACACTGTCCTTCTCCTTTGTTCTTCCTGGATTAGGGTACTCCCCTTGATCCCAAGCCTTGTCATCTCTTGTCTTTAGGGACTGCCAGATCATCCTGTTGCACCTAGAGGCCAGAGATCCCTTGCTGTCGCCAATGCTTATTCTGCCATATTTCTAAGCCTGCTGAGGAAACTTTTGGGTCTTTTAACCTTTGGCTGAACTCCTCTAGTTAGCATTTTTATTAAAATGCTACTTCTTCCACACAGTGTTGTGCTGCTGAGGCAGGGGGCTCAGTGATGGTTGGTGAGACTGCATATGCATGCAATGACCACAGACCCCGTGGCATGATGGCATGTTAATCTTCCAAGAAAGGCTCAATTTTGCAGACTAGGTGAGTTCTAAGTGAGTTCAAGTTATCCTCACCGAGCATCACACTAACAGTCTCGGTTGTTTTATTCGAATGTCCACAACTAACTCAGGGAACTAAATATGGATGGTGCCGGGGTCTATAAAGAACAGGATGCTTAATTTGTTTACATTTTCTGTCATTAGCAATACGAATTTAAAGCACCGCCTGGCTGCAAGGAGATAAACAAGGGCTTAGAGTTTGTGAGGAGAAAATCAGCATAATGCTTTATATTTACGTAGAAAGTATCCCACTCCAAAGGCAACATATGGGCCTTGACACTAAGCTGAAATACTTATTTTTTTGCCACGTGTTATATTACTTTACACATAAGCCCACCAAGCCCAAAGTCTCTTCTTACACACCTGTTTTTGTTTTGCTCTGTCGGTAGCACACTGGCTCATATGCGTACACTCATTGCGGGGCTTCCACTGTTGATGCGGTGAATCAAATGGCCCGCTGCTGACCCATCTGCTGGTGCCTAACACTTGAGACACGCACTTCTCCACAGTCACCGAAGACACAGAAACGGTAAAGGTTAAAAACACGCAGATAAAAGAGCACAACCCTCACACCAGCTGATATTCAAATGATGATGATGAATGACCTGGAGTGCCCTAAGAAAATCACACCGTTTTGTTAATGTAACACTGGGTTTGTGAACACAATATACAGTGATAAAACATTCAGCTAGGCATATGGTGCGTGGGACTGTGTCTGGAAGGGAAGCCGGCGAGAGAATTAGCTGAGCTTATCTGGTGACCCCGTGAATGTGAACACCCCTGGCTGTGATCTGTCCTGGCAGTGTGGGAGATCAGGTGACTGCATGGGGGGAATTAAAAGCTTCTCACTGTCACAAGATAAACAGGCGTCTCGTCATTGTCTGGAATAAACGCTGACGAACCGTCTAAGCCTCGGCTCACAGAGAGAGAGAGAGTCTGAGGTCTAATCTGCGATTTACATGCCAGAGATGGGAGCATTTAATAGAGCATGTTAATAGTGTCAATTAAATGCTGATCTTGCTCTGTGGCAAGTCTCCTCCAGAGCTCCAAACGATCTCATCAGCAACCATCAGCGTCATAACAACTATATGATCGTGCATATTCTGCATTCATTACAGTAACTGGATGCTGCTAGGATCCATGATTATGGTGATGACAGTGCATCACGAGTTGGCAGCGACTTGTCACTGGCACTCAGAAGCCGCAAACGTGCTCAGTCTCTGCTGCCATCTGGTGCTGAGAAGCAGTAATGCTAAAAGGGCATCTGGAGTCAGCTTTGTACTGTGAGCATAGATGATAAATATCATAAAGCATCCTTCATGCCACTCCTGATTCTGAGCCTATTATTAGACAAAGCACTGAAAATGCATAGAGATATAAAATTTTGCGTCATAATTTTCACATTTTTTTTACAAAAGCAGAGTTCGGCACCACTAATGTGGCTCTCTACAAAACTGGAGCACTCACAAGCGACAACGATAGTTAAAACCAGAGTGTGAAAGTGTCTCCGTTTAAAGCACTCGGTTTTAATAGTAAAGATATCAGATTTCCAATGGTCAGATACTTTGGTAGATATGCACTTTTTCTTCATTGCAGAGAGTTAGAAGAGAGGACTGATGCCACTTTTGTATCCATCAAAAAAAAAGTTGACAGCAGATGAATGGTGTCATGTTCTTAAGAAATAGAAAAACATTCAGCAAAGACCTCAAGCAGGACCTGATCCGCTGTTCGCTGAAGTCTCATCAGAAATGCTCGTAGTGGAAGAGTGGCTGTGAAGGAGCTGTTCTTAAAATTTAAAATTACACAAGAACTGGACTGTTGCAGAGTGATGAATACAAAATTCGAAATCTGTATAAAGACACAGTGGAGGTTCTGTTAGGTTCAGTGCTGCATTTCATTTGTGTTGGGAATTTGATGAAATTGTAAACAACAAAAGAACCATTAGATTTTGATTCACCATGAAATAACATCTGACTGGCAACATCTTTGTTTTTCAGTACGACAATGATCCTAAACGTATTACCACTGCAGTAAAAATGTACCTGATTGAATCATGGATTGGCCTCCCCAGAGCCCGCACCTCAACATTAGTGAAGCAATGAGGGATCATCTTGACTACATCTGCTGTTTTCTAAACCTCAGGAAAGATAACTGGGAGAAAAAGAGTTATGGCAACTCATACAAGAACTGTGGATAATTTGTGGCAACAGTTCTTATGGAGAGATGAATCTGAAGAATGTCAGAAGAGAGCTCCAACAGTGAGCTGCCATTTGTAAAACAGGGTGTAGGCTCAGTCATGGTTTAGGGCTGCATTTCAGCCAGTGGTGTTGCAGATCTTGTCAAAATTGATGGAATTATAAATGTAGAAATGTATCATCAGATTATGGTCCACCACACAATACCATCTGCCAATCCAATAAAAGCATACCTGGATAGAAAAACACTATCTGTCATGGATTGGCCTCCTCAGAGCCCGGACATCAACATTACTGAAGCAGTGTGGTGTCGTATTAACAGAGAACAGAAGATAAGGTAGGAGCATCTAAAGATGAGCTTTGAATGTCCTTCAAGAAGCTGGAGAACTATTCCTGAAGACTACTTAAAGAAATTACAAGAAATCTGCCTGAGAGAGTTCAGGCTGTGTTAAAGAATAAAGTCGGTAACAAATAGTAACTTTCAAGCTCATTAGAAATGACAGCCTCTGTTTTTTCCTGATGCATTTCTGTGGATGTTTGCTTTGATAAATCACCCATTTCCCATTTTCCCAGCAAAATATAAAGAAATGACGGGTGGCTCAACACAAGCACAGCACTGTGTTACTTCAGCAACAACACAGCCTAAATGGTGAAATCACAACAGCTAAACTGTTCCCGTTTTAGGATGCCACTCTGACACATATTTACATTTAGCGTAATGTATTGTGAAAGTAACTTTCAGCAGTCCACTTCCTTCTGGAAAGTCACTTTTATTGATTCATAGAAGCATTTTTAGAAAAAATACTCATTTTCAGGCCCGCAAAATCTGATTAAAATGATCTACTGTCTAGTTTAAATACTCTTGGAGAGACAGGAGTGCATGGTAACACGTTTCTCAGTCATCACCGGCAGCATACATCAAAAGCATACTTACAAACACGGTTATCAAATGATATGTTATCACAAATAAAATCATGATTGTTAACTGGCAGAGTTACCACAATGGTTAGTGCAGTTATATATTCAGTATATACATCCAATTAGAATAAATACACTACAAAACTCACTTTCAGAAGTCACAGATTGTCAGTTAAATACAGATAGGGCATGAAAAGACACGCTTTCAATATTAAATGATTTTTGCACAAATGCATAAAACAGCTGTTTGTGAGCATACTGAAGACACACTGATCCACTGTGTTTGTATGAAAAGTAGAGCTTTGTTTATGCCTGAGAGTAAAATAGCGAGTGCAAGCAGTCAAAACCGGCATACAGTACATGCATTTTCAGCAACAAATGTTTGCAGGGATTAAAAATAAAAATATATTTTTAAAAAAAAGACATCCTGTTGAATCTTTGTCAGCCGAGTCCACAGTTTTAAAAGCTTGTCTCTCTCCAGTCCTCCGCGTCCAAGTCCTTTCTTCCCAGCAAACGTCTCCTGGTCCACAGGTAATGTCATAATGCATCTCTGTTACCAAGCTGGGGGCTTTCATAACCTACAGAAGCAAATGTACTGTGAGTGGTGGGAATAAAAAAATACTGGACAGCTACATTACACTTAATTCCACAGTTAGACTGGAACACCACTCTGAATGAATGCTAATGTTGCTGCTTAGCTCAATCCGGAAATATGTAGGGCGATGAAATGTCAGTGTTGTGTTCACAGCAATGACTCTTCAACAGTCAGTGGTTCACAGCTTGTTTCTGCTGCCCCCAAGTGGCCAAAAAATAAAATAAAACTGAAAGCTGCACTTCTATGGAAACAGATGGCCGTCTTCTGCATTAGTTTTAGAAGGTGATATTTCAAACGTAACTTTTTAAGCTTGCATGAGTGGGTGGAGACAAAAAAAAAGCTTTGAGCTTAAAAAAACCTGGAGCTAGGCTCAGATATTATCTGCCGCATGCAAAAAGAACCTCTCGGTGTGGACAAGACACACAAACGTGACAATGCGGCGCTTAAACTTCCAATACACCTAAACTCATCCCGACAGGTCACAGAGGATCCCGCACGCTCTTTATGACCGGCTTTTATGCTCGTGACACGTGGAGCCTTTTATCATTCTCACAGTGATGATAATTGAGTCCCCTGCAGCAACTTGCTGATATATAGTTCTGTATTACTGGGATAATTGGCAGTAGTTTTTGGAATGTCATTAGAGCTGAATTCCACTGCCCCGGGGTTTTCACATTCGGCGTCAATCTGCTCAAAGCAGGAAGAGATGATGAATCAGCTAAACCGTACTGCCAATTAGCACAATAATGGAACATGATATCAAGGAAAGAATCTGCTCCAATTAAAGGAGGGGAGATAAAAGGTCCTCGTTTGAAAAAGGGAGAAGGTCTCATCTAACAGCACACTAATCCCAAGCAGTGTCAGATCCGGCTGCCAGCTGCAATGAGACATATCTGGAAAACAGCCAAATTCCATCTTTAAATTATGTTTTATGATCTCTTTCTTTGGCAATCCAATTGAGGCAAAGGAGGCTTGCATTCAATATGTAGGGTATGACTCATCTCTGTTAAGCGTGTACACGTTTAGGCTTCCGCAAATGCTAAAAACAAATTACTGAAGATTTTGGAATATGAATGAAAGATTTTATTGTTATAAAAACAAGATGGGGAGCAAAAGAAAAAAAAATACATTGTGCAAAAATCTCAACACGCATGCACTTCATGCTGCTCGTCATACCGCACATATCTGCAGGAAAGAGAGACGGATACATACACCCGGTCCCAGCAGGGTAGTCCAGAGACCTGTTTCTGCACTGAGGGAAATAGGGTTTTTTCACAAGGAATCTGCGATCTGAAGACCTCTCCAGATCGTAGGGCACATCCCGTTCCATGCCTGGGAATAAATGGCATGAGACAGACACACACACACATAGTGGGGTACAGGAACTCAGAATAAAGGATGCAGGATAAAGCAACAAGTTGATGCGCAGCCAGCACGCTCAACAGGGTTGGAAGCACATCAAATAGGAGAGTCACGCTGAGTTTGTTTGATAAAAAATAACAAAGGCGTTGCGCCATTGTTATGAATTATGAACAACAACAAAAAAAAACCAAGACGTGCATTTGTATCTTTACGTACTAGTGCGCAGTACTACAAAATGCATGCACAACAGCGGGGCTGCAGAAACAAACACAGCACCACACACACAGTACCTATGTCAAACGAGCTGGACTTCCTGGTCTGATGTGATGTTGCTGGAAATCCATTATGGCCTCCCTCCTCATCTGTGTTTGTTGGTTATTGTTAATTGGGAAGATCACAGCAATTATTTGCATCTTATTATGCCAATCTGCCCTTTCTATCCACATCATTAAGAACACACTGCCTGCTAGAGATCTGGCCTTTTACTTTTGGGGGTGTTTACGGTTCCTGTGACTGAAAAGCAAAAGAAGACGGCCATGCATGGAACGTAAAGATCTAGAACGTTCGTGATGGTGATGTTAAAGTTCCAGGTTTATCACTTTATTTTTAAAAAAGAAGAAAAAACAAAGAGGAGACATTTTGGACTGCTATGACTGTGCATAGATATAAAATGACATGGTTACCGTGACTGATTACAGCAGGATCTGCTGCTTCCATCCCAGGCTTGACAGACGCCGGTGGGCTCATCCTCTCGGTGCTTCCCTCACCTTCAGCGATGGGTTGACCAGGAGGTAAACACCTCTGATCATTGATTTGTTCTTCTGCTGGGGTGACGGGGGAGGTCTTGGCCTTATCTGGAGAGGTCTTGTCTCTAGAAACATCCAAGCTGGGCTGATGGAGGGGCACAAAATTTGACTATGCAACAGAAAAATATGACAACAAGATGTGCTTTCTCTTATAGTACGTACAGCGCATACAGCATATAGTTACCTTATTGGGAATGAGAGGACGCTCCCCCTCTGGCCCTCGCCCTCTCTGTTTCTCCTCGCGCTTTCTTTCACTCTGGTCTCCCTCTGCCTCCAGCCTTCCTGCTTCTTCTGGGAAAACAAAAAGCAGCCGACACAAACAAAGTTCAATTTATTTCGGGATTTCTATAGTAGCCTTGCACGATTCACAGGTCAAAGTTATTCTTAGCTGTCTTCAGTTCATCCACTTCCTCTTTTCACTCTGACTTTAGGCCAGTTTCCTTCTGATTGGCTGCCCCTCACTAATGTGGGTGGTGCTGCTGCTAGTTCTCCTGAAACAACTACATCCATTCTTTGATGTCACACAGAGCAAAAAGTAACCTACAAAGAAAAAAAAGACAGCCCGTCTTTCTGAAGCCTGAAGAGGTTTTTGGCTCACGGTGTTTATTTATTCATAGACTAAACTCATTATCTGAAACTTGTCTAATATGAGCATACCCCACTATAACAGTACATATACACTATACATGACGTAAGATAAGAAAAGCAGAATAAGACCTGAAGCAGGAATATTGGCAAGCAGCACACATTTCACACGAACCTGGGAATGGGAGCCTTTGGCTGAAGGGGCTGAAAGCACAAACTGTGCAAATTAAAACCAACCAACCTGGATTGCTTTTCCATTTCTGTGTTAAGAGCTTGCTCCAGCTTTTAAGAGACAACTATTTATATGTGCTGCTGTCCACAGCTTGCATTAAGGATTTCAATCGGACGATAAAGATGCACATCCCTGCACCCTTTCTCCGTTTTAACGCCAAACTGCTGGCTTTAACATTGATTTTATGCCATGACCACTTCTGTTACAGTGATCTCTTAATTCCCTTTGAGTCAGACTGCAGTCTACAATACTCGGAGGTTTTACTCATTAAGAAGTCTAGACTTGAGACTTAACAATGGCTCTTTCGCCACAAAAGGCCTCTATAGCTATAGCCAATCATGTCATCGTCTGCTCTCGTACTGCATCTCTCATTAAACACACTTTGACATACTCGTCTACACGGTTTTTGCAGCTTTTGTGAGTTTTCTGCTTTTTTTCTTCTTTAAAAACATGGCATCTTCTGATTGTTTTCCCTTTGAACTTTTATCCAACAAGACAGTGATCTAAAAATATATCACGGTCAACCACATGCCACGTGTACAGTGTACAGATGTGAGTCTATTTTTAGAATTATCATTATTATCAGTCATTCTAATAAGAGTCACACCTGAGTCTTCATCATTTATTATTTTATCATCATATTCATACCATGTGATTATTATCATGTTGGATACTTATTCATCCAATAGGGACATTTTACAATATTATACTTTAACAGAACTTCAGTTGTTGTTTAAATTGCAATACCTAAACTCTCCTGCAGGTGTCTCTGCCTCATGACAACCAAACTGGGCTTAGCACTCTGTGGAGGCGGCTCTGGCCTTGGCCCACCGGGGGCCACGATTCCACCTCCGCTGCTCTGCACATCATCTTCTATCTCAGTCCGCGAGTCTGTCAGGGGCACAATCCTCTCCTGCCTGGCTGTCTCCATCTGCCTGTCCGTCTGTTGTTTGGAGGACACCACGTGGCCGTTAGTTCGAGTATCTGTCGGGGCATCTGAGATGGTGACTGATCTGTCAGCATCCTGGTCTATCCCTTTGATGTCACAGTTGCTGCTGCCATCGGAGTCTTCGATTTCTGCCCCGATGCAGCTGTACACCATGCTGACCAGGTCTGTGGACTGGATGAGGACAGAAGTCATGGACACAGAACGAGTCAAATCGCTGATGATTTAATGAATAGCATAACTCTCTAATCTGGTGCTAACAATAGAGAAAGCGAAGGCCTTAATTAAAATGTGTTCTGTTGAATTCAATTATAACAAAATTAAATTATCGTTCATTTTTTTGCAGTGGATGTCCTCAAATCTCCTTAATGATCACTAAGGATCCACGGGCTCTACTTAAGAGAGAATTGGAGTAATCCAAGCCGTCCCTCAGCACAGAGTCTAAATAGCCCTCCACACCTTAGGCAAGCTACTACAATAAGACACATAAAAAGGCTGGGAACAGCAGGTGGCTCGGACAGCACACGGCCATGCACTGTTACTTGTCATGTAGAACTATAGAAAGAAGTAGCAGCTGCTTACTCATGAATTAAACTGGACGCAGACTTGAAATAAAAAATGGAAATAGAAATGCATTAGCATTTAATTTAAACTTTAAAATATTCTTTAACTATTAAACACTTTTATCAAGTCACTGTGTTTGGCAAAGCCCTGAGGAATGCAATTTCAAAAAAATTAAATGAACACTTTGAAAACACATCAGATTGCAATGGTGAGAAAAGGATATAGATGTAGCTGCAACATTGTTGTGCACCAGGAGGAACCCAGGACCCACTGCACCAGCGTAGGGTCCTCAGGCCACCCTAATAAAGTCTGTATCTGATTGTTTGGTTAGAGACATTCACACCAGTGTCCTACTTGTAGCTCTGACAGTGCTCATCCTTTTCTTCCTTGCACAAAGCAGCAGATACCTGTCCTGCTGATGGGTTAGGGACCTTCTACAGCCTTGTTCAGCTCTGCTAGAGCAACTGCCTGCCTCCTGAGATGGAGGAGACACAGCAAACTTTGTGGAAATAGCTGGACTGATGTGCCATCTTGGAAGAGTTGGACTACCTGTGCAACATCTGTAGGGTCCAGGTATCACCTCATGTTACCAGTTGTGACACTGACCCTAGCCTAGCTAAATGCAAGACTAGTGAAAAACAGCCAGAAAAGATGAGGAGGGAAAAATGTCAGTGTCCTCCACCTGTAAAAACATTCCTTGACTTGGGGGATGTGTCATTGTTGCCCCTGTTAGTTAGAGACATTAGTGAATCTACAAAAGCTCAAACAGCCAACTTTTCACAGCACGGTACCTGTCTTTGGATGAGGCAGGGGGGGCTGGCAGTTCTCATCCCATGCACCGGCATGCCCTGAGTTGGGTGAGGTGAAGGCATGCTCCCATTTGCTCCTGGGACAACGCTCTCCGGCCTCACGGCATCTTTAGGATGCTGAATCATGGAGTAGACATTCTCTGAGGCGCTGCTGGACAGAAAAAGGCAGACTTTTCAGCACTGGTCCCTCTAATTGACTTCAATCATAAACCATACACTACATTTTGGATACAATATTATTATGCTTATGAATTTACAGTAACACCATCAGTTTGAAACACTGCAGTTTTTCTGAAGCGCGACAGCTTACTTCCTACACAATGTGCTGCTGTTAAAAAACAAAAGAAATGAACGTAGAGAGCAAGCCAAGTGAACGCAGCAACAAACAATCTCTTTGATTGCTTAGCAACAATCTGCAGGTGAAAGCTTACAGAACGCAGCATACTGTATTTAAGAAACTATTTCCATCTATGACTTCCCCTCAGATGAGTCATCTTTGCTTTTATGCTTCTCTTTCAGAATCCTGTAGACTCGGCCTACAGCATATGTGTGAAATTCCTGCACCACAGCAAGGCTGTTAACCAGCAGAGGCAAAGGCATCACCGTTTTTTTTAAAGCACACCTCTGAGCTGAAAAACAAACTGCGGCTCTCGCTGAGAAACCCTTTCGTCCGTTTCGTGCAGCTGTGTAGTTTAAGCGAACAAAGTGCGCCTATTAAGTGCTATTCTCCCCACTCAGCTGTTAATCTGTGCAAATGATTTTTCTTTTTTAAAAAAAAGTTTGCAAACTTTTTCCACCAACGCTTTCTAACTCCAGCGCCATTATGTAACAGCAGCTCAAATGCATCCAGCGCCATAAATTCAAAGCAAAGGAAAACAGCTGGGGATGGGGAAATATTTTCTCCTATTCAAATATTCATGAAGTTTTGAAGTGGCGTTAATGCCCAGCGCTGGATTAATTTAACCACCATCTCGTTCTCTGGGCGTGTGCTCTTAAATGTTACTTTCCTCCACTTCTTCCACTCGGCTCCTGTGCTGCATACTCACTCCAAGTCCTGATTAGAGATGGTGGAGTTGCGGTTCTTGCGGAATCCTGAGAAAATGGACAACACACTTCGTCTTTTCTTCCTCCTCAGAGACTGGGCCTGATGCAGGGACGACAACTGACTGAAAGTGAAAAGTAGAGAAAAAAACAGAATGAGTAAACTAAAGCATTGGGTAAGAGGGTAGGCAAACACAGTGAGATTAAAGCTAGATTGCATCATTTGGACTGTTTTGTTTTGTTAATGCAATCAGCCAGCAGCCAGTATTTATCAGTATTCTGTGAAAGTCATAAGTGGCAGGCTAAACCCAGAATTAACATCCGACTACATTATTTGAATGAACCGTTTGACAATAACAGGAAACATAATTAGTATGCCGAGTCCTGAACACATGGTTTAATACTCTGGACAGAAGCAGTGTTTCTGCTGCCTAAGCACACTGCTGCTGAGCATGAAGCTTACACTGGCATGTAACTTTAAAACACTTGCAGGGTTAACCATCATTTACATAGTGCTGTCCAGCTTTGAGATGCAAAATCATGCCGATTTTACCAAACAGTTAATGTTACTATGCTATGACATCTAAAGGAATAATGCTTAAAATGAGCTTCACTTTGCATAAATATAAAAAATCTTACACTACACCAAAACCTTAACCCAAACTTTGGAAATAATCTAAAACACATATAATTACTAATTAAAAAAAGCAGTTTTGTGTTAAATATGTTTAAAAATAGCTTGTGTAGCTTTTCAGCACTGGCCTAATACTAGAATACTTTGGTTATTTGGGATAGTAGCACGAATAAAGTTATGTAATAATTCACACTTTATTTTACACATACAGTATATTCATAAAGTTAAAAAAAAGGTTTTAATTTCTTATACAACATTAACTAGATTATGGTAAATTGATTGTGACTTGTAAACAAGGCTGTGAAATATAATAAAATAATAAATTGGCCTTATTTATTGATAGGGCTAACATGTCAGCAACTCAGCATCTATTTATCTTCAAATTTGGGACAATTCTGGCATCCATCTGCAGCTGTGTTGTGCTTGCCTGATCAATTTAAATTCAATACTTACACCACTTTAAACTTTTTGGTTTTTGGTGTCCAGAGGTTACTCAGATTTAAAGAAAATAGTTCAGCTGCTAAATATTCCACTGGTATGCTAGTGGCTATATAGACTATTTATTTCAAGGTAGTTAGTAGTGTAGGAACATGTAGTTTTTAGTTACAAATTCCTAAGTACCACCAAAAAACAGCTGAAATCCTGCAAAATTAAAAAAAAATCAACTTAAATATGTTCATTCTGTGCAGAGGTTAGAGGGACTGCAGAGTCAATCAGCTATCCTTAGGTTCATTCATTATTTATTATTTTCACTTAGTTCCATCTTCTTTGCCAACATTTCCTTCTGGGTTTGAGTCTTTGAGGATGCAGCTTCAGTCACTTATCCACATGGCACCACCAATATACCAACGCTGCCCAGAAAAAATGGGAACATGGGAATTTTTCCAGTGAATAGCATACTGTAATTGAGTTAAATGTGCATAACTGATTTTATTCCCACTTTTGTGGGGAGTAACATTGGAATTTTAATCACCTCATATACTGACATGGTGAAAGACTTAGCAAACAGTTACTCACTGACACATTGAGGACATACTGAATATCATTAGGATTGTTCTGCAGTGACAGTTGGTAACTCTGGTAATTACTCTCCTTCAAGCACTGCACTCGGTCTCTATCAACAAAATATGTGGTTTCTTAGCTGCTAAATGTTCCACTATGTCCAGCAGCAAGTCTCCAGCTTTGTGTTTTTACTCCTTAAAACTTATCACGGGTTCACAACTGCAGAGTTCTTGCAAAGATTTAAACAGCAAATTAAAATGCACCATTTGCATTCTTTAGACACAGCTACTGTTCTCTTCTTAACATTCAGAAATTGCCCTTCCTTCTTCTCCGTCATACTGTGTACAATGCTACAATCGTAGATGCCGATATTAAACAAAGTTGTAAATGCTGAAATATGAGTGAACATATATCTAAATGCTCACTTTCAGAATTTCTTTTTTTTACTTTTAGTGCTGTATGATATCAGTGACTTGACCGGCTCTCACACCGTCTGTTAAATCTTTTGTCAGTGAGGTAAAAAAAGTCACCAGAAAGCTGACTTAAAGGGAGGAGGAAGGAAGATACAACAGTTTGTTTCAAACAAAGGATGACTCGAGGACAGCACCAAGACCTAAGGTGATGCAAATGTGTCCAGAAGCATGCGTTTCAACAAAAAGTACAAGGTAAAATTAAACGTGTGGTTAAGAAATGCAGGGAAAAGAAACTACAATGGAAAATGGTACATTCTACTTTATTTGCATGTTGTTTTTTGTGTGTTTGTTTTTCATTTTACTGTTTAAATGACAAACAATAGAAAACAGGTTTTACTGATACACCAGATGTAAGACACAGTTCCCTCAATGTCTCGTCTTGTGTGTCGTCCTCGGGGCTCAGTGTAGTAAAGAATTTATCACATACTTAATGACTGCACAGAGACGATTCTGGCGTCTACCTGTCAGGTAAAACTCGTTTGCTGTAGAAATCAGGCAGTCCGTCCTCCAGCATGTTGACTCCTCCATTCTCAGAGCAATGCTGCACGCACACACACACACACACACACACACACACACACACACACACACACACACACACACACACACACACACACACACACACACACACAGTATGACAATGATCAGTCTTGCCATGCCGACAAAGGGGATGAAAGGCTGACAAAAGTTATTATCATTTCTAATGGCTGGCTGATAAACCTGAATCTGCTGCCAACAGAAATCTGTTTGTAAAACAGCTCCTCATCATGCTGCCCTAACTCAGTTTGTACTGATTTAGGGGGGAAAAGCTTTACAAAGTCTCAAAACAAACAAGCTGCTAAGTTAGCGGCTGCCCTGTGGCCCAGGGGAGATGGCTGCGCATGATTACCATTTGAATCACAGAGACACGTGCGACAGCTTCCTATTTTAAAGAGAGCTTATTTTTGGAAGGTGCCGCTGGCAATGAAAACAAGATGAATAACAAAAGTTCACATGCAGCAGCCAAGAGATTTAAAAAAGAAAAAAACACCTCAGAAAAGCCATGTTTGGTTTACTTTCTCTCGTTTGCCTCCCTCTGTGCACTTTTGTGGAAACACATGGACTGAAGTTCATGCTGTAGTATCAGATCAAAATAGGCCAGTTAAACACATATAGCGGTGCTACAGGCGCAATAAAAACTCACTTAAAAAGAGCCCAGTGAAACTGGTCAGTATACATCCTGTGGAAGCAGCTGCTAGTCTGGAGGGGACACTGATCCCTGCCCACTGAAGCTCATAACATGGTCAAATGTCACTGCAAAGTCACAAACTCACAGATTCAGGAGGTAGGTGTCCTGCTCTGTGTCGCCGTGGCGGGCGTGGCCTGGCGTGGGTCACGTGGCGTAAGGGGGATCCATTGGTGGGGAGAGTGGACAGACACTCCCATGATGCCGAGTGGGTAAGAGGGGCAGAGTGAGGTGGAGCTGAAGGTGTCGGAGAGGAACTGGGCTCCTCGCCTAAACCTATGACAGGAAGGGAAATGGATTGTGACAGAACTTCATTTATGCAATACCACTGATAAAATCCTCTTTGATTGGAATTAAATGTATGATTAGACTAAATTTGCAATCAGCTTGTGAATTTCACATTTTTATTGCTTTTGAAATGAGAAAAAATGCTTCCTGTTAGAAGACAAATCCCACTAGTGGGGAAAAGGCTCACCCATGGTTGGGTTGGTGTCAGAAAACAATGTTATTTTATAATAATGCTTCATTCTATCTACAGAAATATTACTATACTGATTACAGCCCAAGTGAAACAACATTATCTCTTATGTCATTCTGCCATGTTGGACATTCATTACTGTAGACGAAAAACTACTTTATTGACTAAAAAACATGAAAGATCAAGTCACTCTTGCCCTGGTATTGGCTATCTATATAAAACAGTAATGTGCAAAAGTCTCAAGCCATACTTCATGACTCCATATTTTACTGGGAAA
Source organism: Haplochromis burtoni (assembly GCF_018398535.1). Classification (NCBI taxonomy): domain Eukaryota; kingdom Metazoa; phylum Chordata; class Actinopteri; order Cichliformes; family Cichlidae; genus Haplochromis; species Haplochromis burtoni. The sequence continues at coordinate 975,371 of NW_024582533.1, read as the reverse complement.
TGGAAGTTTGTCCACCTTTATTCTTCAACACAGCCTGAACTCTGTCTCTTAATTTCTTTACATGGTCTTATGGAACAGTTCTCCAGGCTTTCGTTCTGTTCTATATCAAGATGATCCCACACTGCTTTAATAATGCTTAGGTCTGAGCTCTGAAGGCCAATCCATGACTAATACTGCATTGGAGGATGGATGCATGTCAAGTCCTGAATCAGGTCTCCCAACGTCTCTATTTCTTAAAGACATGATTATTAGATACCTTTCATCTGCTGTAAATTGTTTTTTAGGCCTACCACTTTTGTGTTTTTGTCTTTTCCTTGTCAAGGTTCCTCAGGACACACAGTACACCACACTGAGATTTGACAACTTGTGGTCTAATAGCTCTTTGAGAATCACCTTGTTGGTGCAAACATATTATTTTTTGCATGTCAATCAATATTTTTTTGTAGATCTAACAAAAAAAGGGGAAAAAATTAGGCAGTTCTTTGGGGGACTGTAACACAGTGCCATAGACGCAATTAAAAGTGGGTTCTTTGCTAAGTCGTCTGTCATGTGTAGACACAACAGTGGTTCATCCCTCGAATGAGGTGTCTTCTTTTGCTTGCATGATTAATAGGTCAGTGATAAGTGGCTTCACAATAAATAAATAAATGAAATAAAATCAATTCTCTGAAAATGCTTAGATACAAGGACTGGACTGAAAATGAGTGAAAAAAACATGTCCAAAGAAAAACTCTGAAAGCAGAAGGAGAACTAGTACACAAAAGCTTTTACAACAAATTCTGAAACAAAATATAAAGGAATGAGTGGTGACTTCAGACTTTTGCACAGTATTGTATTTCACGATACTTTAGCACGTGACAGCAATAATTTGCGACTACAGACTGAACACTCACTCAGTCTGGTGGAGACGGGTCGAATTCTTCTAGTTCTGGAGCTCCGCTTCTTAATGGCCATGGTGTCCTTTTGTAAGAGATCGTTGTACATACACAAATGCCTTCACTACATTTATAACACAATTACAACGCACAAAAAAGTTAAATGGACAAAAGTATCCCATCCTCGCTAAAATAAATGAATGAAATAAAGTAGATCAATGACATACACGTACAGTATTTCACAGAAAATCCAACTGGAGTAAAGCAAAGGCAATGAAAAGATGCAGAAACTATATACAAAATCTAAGTGTGAAGCTCAGAACAACAGCATGTTGGAGGGTACAGGAAGTGTGGGATTTGTCTTGATTTTGAGAAGAGTCACAATAAAAATACTCGTGCTGAAGGGGAGAAAAGCCGGTTGATCTGAAGTTGAAAAAATGTAATTCTTGTTCAACACGATTTGTTTGTAACCAGCTCTGAGCGTCAGTATGGTGGAACGGATCAGAATTTCAACAGCAAAACTGCATCAGTAAACAGAAGTGAATCAAGCATTGGGACACTGAATGTTTTACCTGCTTTCCAATATTTACTAGAGAAAACTTAAATTTTAAGGCTAATGTCTCCATGTGCCATGTGTATCTGGTCAAATCATGTTATCCCATATGAAAGGCCTCCTTCTTCTTAGTTGGGATTTTTTTAAATTTCTCATTCTGTGCCCAAAATGTTATAATATATTTTTAAAATAGCACTTTTTAATGTTTGAACCACCTTTAGTGCTATATATATGTATATATATATCTCAAACAACTTTAGATTCTGTAGAAGTTCTTCAATATCCCTGCAATCTGAGCACGCAGAAGGGCCTGGATCACAGAGGGATTCTGGATCAAAGGATGCTCACTTAAAAAGCCCGGTGATGAGGACACTGTACTGAACACAGGTTTCACAGCAATTTTAGTGAGAAGTTTAGTTTCAAATTAGACAGTGACAAACCGAACAGGCAACAAAGCAACAAACCGCAAGGAGAGCATCCATTTGAAAATTTAATGTGGATACAGTGGGTGAAATAATTATTCGATCCCCTGCTGAACAAAGAAATTAAAAGTCTCAAATTTTTATGGTAGTTTCATGGAGAGAAACAGAATACCAAAAATCCAGAAAAAAACAATTTACACTGCATAAAAGTATTGATTTGCATGTCACTGAGTGAACTTTTATTCCCAAGATCCCACCCAGAATTCTGGCTCCCATAGAGTGGCTGCGTGCCCATGCAAAACACAGATTACAATTGATTAAATCAATTACAGCCACTCCTGATCTCGACTTGTTATGTGTATAAAGCACACCTGTCCACAGAATCAGTTTCTTCCATTCCAACCCTTCCATCACCAAGACCAAAGAGCTGTCAATGGACATTAAGGACAAGCTTGTAGACCTGCACAAGTCTGCAGTGAGCAACAAGACCATCAACAAGAAGTTTGATTAGAAGGTGACGACTGTTGGTGTGAATATTTGGAAATGTAAGAAATATAAAATGAACCTCATTCTGGAGCTCAACGTAAGATCTTGTCGAATGTATCGGCCCAAAACTACACAGGAGGAGCTTTTTAATGATATGAAGGCAGTTGGGACCACAGTCACCAGGAACACCAGTGGTAACACACTACGCTGTAATGAGTTGAAATCTTGCAGTGCCCACAAGGCCCCCCTGCTCAAGTAGGCGCATGCACAGGCCCATCTTATGTCTCCAACATTTAGATGTTCACTGGCAGAGAAGACTTGGGGGAAAGTGCTGCAGTCAGATGAAACCAAACTCTTTGAAATCAACTCAACCCGCATAGTCAGAGAAATGCAGAGTATGATCTAAAGAACACCATCACCACAGCCAAGCACGGTGGCGGAAACATGGTTTGGGGCTGTTTATTCGCTAATGGTATAGGACTTTTCACAGCAGTGACGAACAAATGGACAGGACCATGTGCTGTAAAGTATTGGACAAGAACCTCCCTCCCTCAGACAGAACACTGAAGATGGGTTAGTGACACATCTTCCAGCATGACAATGAACCAAAGCATACCACCAAGCCAACAAAAGAGTGGTTAAAGAAGAAGCTCATTAAGGTCATGGAGTGGCCTGGCCATTCTCAGATCTCATCCCTTTAGAAAACCTGTTGAGGGAGCTGAAGTGTCGAGTTGCCAGGCAGCAGCCAAGAAACCTACAGGATTTAGAGTTTCTGTTAAGAGGAGTGGGATAAAATCCCTCTGAGATATGTGCAAGCCTGGTGACCAACTACAAGAAGCACCTTAACGCTATGTTTGACAACAAGGGTTTCTAGCCCAAGTACTAAGCCATGTTTTGCGTTCAAATCATTATTTTTCTCAATGACATTAAAAATTTATTTAGAACTTTTTTGTGTTTTAATGAAACTACAAACTACCATTGAGCAAATGTACAAATTCAGCAGAGGATCTAATAAATATTTCTCCCACTTTTTTTCCGGGAGTCATGAAATTATGAGGGTGAATAAAAAAAAAAAAATAAAAAAAAAAATCACACCTTACATTTATGCAGACTCCCCCAATTTGAGGAAGTCAGAGATGGATGAGAACCTTTCACCAGATTTGGTTAATTTTTATGTGGTATGAACCCAATTTTTGGGGTTGTGGAAAACAGTAGCACATCTGGAAGAATGAATGCTTTATTAATCTTTTAAAATACAGGTCAAAGGTGGACATCTTTCCATTGTTTGCTTTGGCTCTTCTAAACCGTCAAATCAAATGTAACTTTTCTTCCTCTGTCTTTTGTCTCTGAAAACTGGTTTTGTTCTTAACACTTATTTTAGGTGCAGTCAGTTAAGTATTATATCCATGCCTTGAAATCAGACATGCTTCTTTTTAAATGAAGAAGCTCATTCTTGTTAAGTGTGCACATGAGGTCAGCGTGTGTCTCTCACACTTACTATTCCCAGGTTGACACCAAAGTCCTCATCGGCGAATTCCAGAGACTCGACTATTCTGGACTGTCTGACAGTGCGTCTGCCCGTCCCGACATCGTCCCAACGCTTTGCCTGGGACACCTGCCGCAGCTGATGCAACACACACATCAAAGGCACGTATCATTGCATAGACACAAACACTCACACTCGCGCAGTGATGACATCTGGAAATATATCCTTAAATGCTATCTGGGAGGAGAGGCATGTCTGCCCTTGTACCTGAGAAGCTCACAAACAAAGTACTTTACCACCGTTCGTAAAGCCCATGAAGAATATGAATTAAATACAATATCTTGATTATCAAAGCAGAGTAAGGCACGATAGAGGACAAACCGGCATTGCACCAAAAGAGAGAAAGGAGAATGAGATGTAACAGCAGACGTGGTGAACTGAATGCCAAGCAGAGCAGGGGAGGCCGTGTTATTACTAAGAGTCGATTTTTTTCCTGCTTTTCTGCTGGTTTCATTTTAAACAATTTAATTTTATGGAGAGGAGAGCCCGGAGGGTCTCATCATGTCCTTAACCAGCTTAAATAAAGTTGTTATCTGGCCTCTGAGCTCAATATTCTCTTTAAAGAACAAAGCTCTATACCTATATATCTTCATTGTATATGTTAATGACATGCGAACCAGGGTGTCTTCTTCAGATAACTGCACGCATTAGTATGCTACTGTTCACCTGGAATAACGAAGAAGAATTTATCCAAACTATGCTTGTACAGTTCAGAGTTTTTATTAACATGTCTGAACTAAATGTTTTCAGATTCAATTTTAACTTCGCTGATATTTCATTATGATCTTGAGAAATTTCCTATCCTGTGCTTATACACTGGTACGGCTGGAGGTAGGATTATTATTTTATCAACCATGTGTGTGATGTGCAATAAATATACCAGAGTTATAGGAGCACTGAAAGACAACATCCATAACAATATTAATGCTTGAAAGCATCATATGGAATATAATGAATGAATGTCCACAGCGTAGGAGGACTTTCTTAATTCGGTTAGACATCATTATGTATATATGCACATAATGGGTACTTTTCCAGGATGTATTTATTTGTTATTATAAATTTATTTTAAATGGGCTGCTATGGGAACACACGATAGAGAAGATTTCACTGTTGTTCACTGGAGGTGCACAGGAGCTTTATAATTGCTTTGCATTGATAAACATATTGCAAAGTGGTGACACAAGTATTGTAGACCCTCTGCTCAATTACTCATAATCTACTGGATGATACTACAAAAGTGCTCTTATGCATAACTTGGTTATAACAAGGGGTTATTCGAGGTACGGTTGCCATCACATCAGCTCAAAGCACTCTGGCCATTTTCCTCTGAACTCTTATCAAACAGGCATTTTTGCCTAGAGAGTTGCTGCTCACTGGGTATTTTCTCTTTTTTGGACTATTCTCCATAAACCCTAGAGATGGTGATGAGGGGGAAAATCCCAGTAGATCCACAGTTTCTAAAACACCAACAAATGAGACAAGTTCAAAGTCCCTCTCTGATTTTGAAGCTTGGTTTGAACTTTAGTGGGTTATCACGACCATATCTAAGTACATAAACACACTGAACTGCTGCTGACTGGTTGATTAGACATTTGCATTAAGGTGAAGTTAAACAGGTGTAGCTAATAAAGTGTAGAGTGTACACAAGTCATAAAAAATCATTTTGGGGTAACAAATTAGATTCATTTTATCTTTAATTTTTTGATTAAAGAGAAAAAACAAATGGATATTTGGGGATATAATATAAGTGGATGATATTGCTTAAGGCTTGATGGAGACAAAAAGGCTGAATAGTCCAGCACATGACGTGTCCTGACGGTTATTTTACTTGAATAGAGCCAAGTTGGCAGTTTCGCCCTGTTTTCAATTTTTATGCTAATTCTACAAGATAACCATCTCCTTCCTTCAGTGACATATTTAATAGACTGCAATTCCCAACACAGCAAACAATTTTCTTTATGAATATAACTTCAAATAACACAAACCTAAAGTGAAATCTGTAATGTTTTATGCATGTGTGGTAAAAAAAAAGAAAGAAACTGAGGTGAGCTTTTCCTGTTATTTGCACAGTTCAGACAAACGCGGATCATTTTGGGGTTTTTTTCATATAGTCATATTATAAATTTAACTATATCTTAGAACAAAACAGATTCCAGCTTTACATTCAAATAACATTTTTTTCTAGAATCTACAAGAAGGCATGCAGTAAAGTGATATTACCAGTACCAGGGTTTTATGGGTGGTGTAGAGCTCTTGTAGAATCTGATCAACTATGGAGTTGGTCAGATAGGAGACCACAGACAGCTTCACTTCTCTGGGATAGAGAAAGTAATAACAGTTCAATCAGTATCTCGAAGTTCTTTGCCTCTCTAGGACTTTTTAAACCACTCTCTTTCTTACTCCAGAGCTCTGTTGATGTCCTCTGCCGCCCTCTCCATCAGGGCGTTGCGGATGGCGGAGCGAGGGATAGAAACTTGTTCAGAGATGGACGACAAAGGTGGACTCAGTCTCTCAGCTGCTGAGCAGGACATGGGGCACAACTCACGGCAAAGGGACACCATGGAGTCCACAACCACCTAGAGTAGAAGTGTCCCAAGACATGTATCATTACATACATATAAAATATACATCATAATATCATAAAAAAACAAATAAAAATAAAATAAAATAATAAATAATCTAAAAAACATAAATAAAATATAATAATATATATAAATATATATATATATATAATATATATATATATATATTATATATATATATATTATATATATAATATATATATATATATAATATATACTATATAAATTATATATATATATATATGTCACCTACAGCTGATGGATTAGCTATAAAAACATATTTATATGCCCAAAACATGTATTAATAATTCATATAATCAATTTGTCTCTTCAAGATGTTCTGTTTATCAGACATTTGGGCAAAAACACACCTCAACTATCTAAACCTGCATTTTTTGCTCTTTTGGTGTTTTTTTTAAATTGATCTCAACAAATGCAAATTACACATGCAGCATCTAGCATAATAACAAAATTAGGCAGCATAAACAGGGATGTAAATTATACTCAAGTAAGTTGAAATTCAATACAAAGCATGCCATATTCCTCCTCGGGGTGCGTGCTGCTTTTTATCATTTGCCTATGCTGTGCTACTGAATCCCAATGAGACCAAAATGGAACAAAAAAAATGTCCGAGTGTTCCCTCCCTGAGAATTTCTTTTGAAGTCAGCATACCTGCACTGCACACACATTCACACGGCATTAATGGGCAATTTAAATGCAACTAGTACAGCGCTCCACTACTGTTTAAAATACCAATGCATCAGCGAAGGAATGTTTCAGCGATTACAACCAAGGCCACGGTTCAAACCCACCCCCAGCCTACCTGCAGTTCTTTGTCTGCAGCCTTGGCCAGCTCTCCTGCCAGAGTGTCCAGGCGCTGTTTAACAGGTCCATCCACTGACAACACGTGGGCCAGCTCACACAGAGATGGATACAGCTGATGAACACACAACACACACACGTTCAGTGAAAGTAGCAATAATACAATGAAAAAACATCCACCTACATTAAAAACTGGTTAAAGGAAAAGCAAATACTAAAGAAAAATAACACATGGAATGAAAAGATTTGCTTTGTCACATTGGCTTTTTAATGTTAATGAACATGATGCAAAACAAAGCATTTGTATTGGGAGTTGGCTTAATCCAGAATGAGTTTTGGTTTACTTGCACATTATTTTGATATAAAAGTCAATTCTGCAGCTCAAATAACGGAAGAAACAGTGGCCTCAATTTTTCTACTGATGATTACAACAAAGAAAAATCTGCAATCTTTACTTCAGTTGGTGATATATTTGTGAACTGTCTTGCCGTGAGCTTTTCACAAACTGTTTTATTTGCCTTAGTTTTGAGATGGTTCAGTCACGCTAGATGAAAAAAGCATCCTCTTGCAACAAGGGTAAAGAAATCTCTGGTTGCCCAGTGACTGAACAGAATTTTCTTGCTACTGAATGCAAGTAGTTGTGGTGACCGACTTGTTGCTCAGAGACTGAGCGTGCACCTCGTTCTGTGAGTTACCATCGTTTAATGTCAGTTTCTGTGGACGGTAACAGATTTGCCACAAATGGCAACAGATTTAATTCCCAACTTAACCCTTTGATCACAAATTGATAGCAGACTGACTTCATCTTATTGCTGTTCCATTATAGTCTCAACGCAATGAAGTTGTTTTGAAGATGGCAACTGACTATTTCAAAGGCAGTGAGATGGCACGTTCACTGCACACAGTGGCAATAATTTTGTTTGTGCCGCAGTCTCCATCCACTGTTTTCCTTTTTTCTGTGAGTGAAGCATTATCAGGCAACCCTTCACTTCAACTCCTCACTACAGCATCCAGAGAACAGTCTGTTTATTCAGCCTCATCTGTGGTGCTGGTGCCCACCTCTCAATTTTAAATTGCATGTAGACATTGAGGGTCTTGGGAGGGGCCGAGCTGTCACCAGCTGTTATCTTTCAGAGGATTGTTGGTGCCATGCCCCTCCCCTATTTAAGCGCACTTTAGATCAGCACGCATCAACACTGCAAGCGGAGTGAGGTATGGGGTCTTTTCACATCCCCATTCTCTGTTTGCCGTCAATGGGCCAGGAGGAGGAGCTGGCCGCCTGGTCAGGCTCTGGACTGGTGGGCTTCCCTGCTGCTGCAGGTTCAATGCGGTCTGCTTGTCTCCACCGCAGAGTAAAGGGAACCACCTCCTGGGTCTGGGTGTGTTGGTGCCTGGACCTGGGAGTATAGAGGGTGTATGGGGAGTGTGAGAGTGTGTACAGCGTTCATTTCTGTGTCTCCATGTTGGGCGAGTGCGGAGTATTTCTATATGTGTGCATGAGGGTGGGAATGGATGCTTGTGTCTGTGTGTGCCTGTTTGTCTTATGTCTGTGTGTCAGGTCAGGTCTTAGACTCCACCTCTCTCAGAGCATCTCAGGCCAACCCAGTTGTGGCGGCCTATTTTCCCCCATCACATTCCCTGCTGGTGGCTGGTGTCCCCACCCGCCGATGTGTTGGTGGTTCTCTGTGACTGGGGCTGGGTGCTCGGGTGTGTACTGACTCACTCAGGGCAGCTGCGGGGGGGCCTGGCTTCTCAGGCCACTGCTGGGGGCGGGGGACTCTCTGGTTTTTGGGCCCTTGGGCTCAGTCTGCTCTGGCACAGCTGGCTGCTGGTGGAGCCTTGTCGCTGCAGCCCCCTGTGGTTTCTACACTGTGGCTGCTGAGTGACCGCCATCTGAGACCCTCCTCACCTCTTTTCTAGATGGGTGCCGTCATTGTCCCTGCGGTGGTCCTCCTGGGGCTCTCGTGCTCTGGAGGGAAGCCTCTAGATGTCTGGGGCCCAGGTCTCCTCCACGCCTGCTTCATGTCTTTGGGTGCAGGGCTGTGGCTTCCACACCCACTATTAATTCCGTTCAATTCAATTTTATTTATACAGCGCCAAATCACAACATCAGTCGCCTCAAGGTGCTTTATATTGTAAGGCAGATCCTATAATGACTGCTTTGAGTGCTCAGATAGAGTAGAAAAGCTCTATATAAGAATCAGTCCATTTACCATAATAATTATTATAATATAATAATAATTCTTAGACACTTAAATGGATAAACCTTATGAACGCAAGCGTCTTCACACACACAAGTGTCCAAACAGGTGGCTGCAGCAACAAGGCTCCACCAGCAGTGAGCTGTGTCACAAATGCACGCTGTTGTTTTCGTTTTGCTTGTTTTTTTTTCAGCAGATGATCAAGTAGATTCTCAGGGTTTCCTCTTCTTCTTCTTTTCTCTCCCTCACCTTCTGCTAACTTTCTCCACAACTTCTCTTTCTTTCTTTTTTCTATCCCCTGGTCTACACCGTTCTGATTGTAATGACTTAAGATCAAAAAAATCCTAAAGTATAACTATGAAGTAAACCAGTATAACAAAAGCCATAAAGGTCCACTTTGGAAAATCAATATGTTGGGCATGTTGTTTAGCCTTCAGACAAAAACTCTGATTCCTACACTGCCCTACAGGACAGACAAAAAAACCCCCAAAAGAACTCACTGTGTCTCTTTGCCTCTCTGTAACAAAATCAGGAAATAAACAATAACCAAAACAAAATAATTAAAAATATTGGTTTAAAAAAAACAACATGAATGATGCATCATCTTTCTAGACGCACGATTTGTGACTCGACAACCATCTTTATCAGCCGTTTGATTAGTCTGAAGCATAAATGACTTTTTAGTTCACGTCACTAGGACATAAAAGCTGCACTTATACACTCGTCAGTCACATCTGACAGAAAAATAAAACGGGTCTGCTTGCTTTAACCCTCCTGTTATGCTGCAGGTCAGATTGACCCAGAACAGAAGAGATGTCACATGTCATCTGCATCACTACAGAAAACAAAAAAAAATCTAAATTATAAAAGAAAATTGTAAAATAATCAATGCCAGTGTTTCTGACACTTTTGGATGAGTAAATTTGCCCCGGGCCAAATTAACCCAGGAGCATAATTGGTGTTCCTGGAAACCAACATAGCAGGAAGGTTAAGGCATAATAAGGTTTTAGAGAAGGATCTCAATATACCTTTCTTTGAGTGCCATCTCTTTCTTCTCATGCCTGCATTCATGCAACCTCTGAGCAGCTCTGGGTGTAGAATTTTAAGTGCATCCCTAACAAACACTATGAAATACAGCTCCATATAAATTGTAAAACTGTTGACAAGTGTTGTGTATAAATAAGCATGAAGAATGTACATTATGCTCGACAGTGTCCAGAACCATTTATTAAATGTTTGCGTACTGCTTTAAAGTAAAAAGCAGGGAGAACGTGCTTATTTACATTTTCTTCCTTCCTGTTAAATTGTATTTGGAATGCAACAATCCATTTATCACTTACAATCCTGTTCACGCCTTTTCTTTAGAAGAAAATAGAAAGCACTGCTCCCCCCGCGTGTCTCCAGTGTATGTGTTGGTGTAGGTGTTGAAGAGTGCAGGTCTACAACTGGTGATCGGTGAAGGATATTTGTGTATTTGAAGAAGTGAGCAGCACGAAACAAACTGTGCTGCAAAGCTGTGTTTTTCATCTTGTTCTTGCTCTGTTTGCAGGGCACATACATTAAGCTCAATGCAGAACATGCTATGTTTATTTGCTGCTGCAGCAGGATATGTGTATTGATAATCAGGTTATTAATACTTGATTGGCGTTCAGCACAAACAGACTTCTCATTTGGATTCTAGCATTCAGTTTGGTCAAGCTACACTGCAGTGCTTGCAGTTGTGGCTGTTGAGAGCTAATGTGGCTAAAGCATTGTACGGATTTATGGATGCTGGATTATAATCTCCCACACTACAGAAGCCGTTATCGATTCAAAATGGCTGCACCAGCCTAGCGTCGGTCTGTGTCAAAAAAAAAACAACCCTCATAATCTTTATTCTCTATGTGTTTGTTTGTTTGGCCAGGCTGTATTTTGCTGTGCAGGCTTGGGTTATAAAATACTGAGTGAACCCTAAAAAAAGGTTTTAAATAGCTGCATTTACAGCTGCATTAATGCACGTTTATATGGTCACAGAACATCTTACAGTTGGGTCTGACGTCGTGCTCCGGGTAATACTGTGTAATAAACATTTGCATAATTCCAGTTTTACTGGTTTTTGCAGCCCTTTCGTTTTACTTTTATTGGTGTTTTCCTGTTCAGACCATGAGCTTCAGCTCTTGTATTTTAATGCACGAATGACTATAAGGAGGCTGCTAAATATGTCTTTGCATCAGTGCACTGTTATGCAGTTAGGCTCTGTAAAGTTTCTCCAGGGAAAAGGGAATGCCTTCTTAGAAGTGGATAATCCTAAACTGCAAACTAATTGGTCACTACAGCAGTTAGGTAAATGTAGTGAAGGACAAAGTACAATATTTCCCACTGCAATAAACTGAACTGGCACACATTCATTAACTAGATGCTTGGCTTTGAACAGTTCTTACCATTGTGGGATTTTTATGATGTAAGGGGGTAATATCCCTAATATGGTCACAGCTCACCATGAAATTTCCAGCTACCGCTTGTCCTGCCTCCATTTTTCACCTGGTGTTCAAATCTTGTGTTTGAGAGGGGCAGCCAGTTAAAAGTAAGCTGTTGCAGTGGGAGACGGCTGAGCAAAAGTGTGGATGACCTGGGAGGTCCACCAATACCCAGAACTTTGAATCATACAATGCTGCAGCACTATGTGAAAGTTTTTAATCAACTCTCATTTTTAACATTTTGTTACTTATGGAAATACATCATATAAGGTAAAAACAGACTTTGTACAATTCTAACGAGCTTTAAAGTCGATAATGAAGTGGCCACCTTTATTCTTCAACAAACCCTGAACTCTCCAAGGCAGCTGTTTTTGTAATTTCTAGTCCTCAGAAATAGTTCTCCAGGCTTACTGAAGGACATTCAAAGCTCTTCTTTGGATGTTAGCTGCCTTCTGTTCTGTTCTCTGTCAATACAATACCACACTTCAGTAGTGTTGAGGTCTGGGCTCTGGGGAACAATCCAGTGTTTTTCCATCCAGGTATGCTTTTACTGGATTGGCAGATGGTATTGTGTGGTGGACCATAACCTGACAATACATTTCTACATTTATAATTCCATCAATTTTGACAAGATCTGCAACACCACTGGCTGAAATGCAGCCCTAAACCATGACTGAGCCTACACCCTGTTTTACAAATGGCTGTAGACACTCACTGTTGGAGCTTTCTTCTGACATTCTTTGGATTCATCTCTCCATAAGAACTGTTGACAGAAATTATCAGTCCAGTTCTTGTATAATTTGCCTTAAGTCAGCCTTTTTTTCCCAGTTATCCTTCCCGAGATTTCGACTACAGCAGAAGGATCAGCTGAAGGACCAGATGCATCGCTTACGTTTTGTCAGATCTTTGCTGGATTTTATCCCTGTTACTTTAAGACGTGACTTTCAGATGGCATTCATCTGTTGTAAATCATTCTTTACGTCTTTTACTTTTTCTAAGAACATGCACACCATGCTGGGATATGCTACGTTTTGGACGAATACGGTACTTCTTTAGGGAATCACCTTGTTGGTGCAAAAAATATTAAATGTGTCATATTTGGCATTTTTCACAGACTTTACTAAAGAAATGGGAATAAATGATGTGTTCTTGTGAAAGGCTTTTAGCAACAAAATGTCTGAAGATATAGTTTAAAACATGTTTTTTGCTAAGTTGTGTGTTAAGTAGAGACAGAACGATGGCTCATCCCTTGAGATAGATGTCTTTTTTATGCTTGAGTGATTCACAGGTGAGTGTTAAGTGGCTTCACCAACTATAAAGAAATGAATGCTGGTTCAAGACTCTAAAGTACATGTGGAAGAGTCCAAGATTAAAATACGTAGACACACACACACACACACACACACACACACACACACACACACACACACACACACACACACACACACACACATAACCGACTCACAGCTCTCGAGTTCCTTGCTTCTTTGAGGATCTGTCTAGCCGTCTGGACCTCCTCTCCTTCCTCGCAGCCTTTCAGGACACAAACCTGCTGCTGCACCCGTACACACAGACGCTCCATCACCTGCACACATACACATGTGCAAAAGTGGAGACATACAATTAGACCCAAAACAGAAGTGACTTATTCCTCAGCATGAGCACAGCCACACACCTGTTCAGCTGTGCTGGTGACGAGGCCTTGGTGCAGCCTGAGAGCCTGTTTCTGAGAGAAACGCTGAGTCTGGTTGTTCCTTAGCAGGGCACGCTGGATCTGTACACACACAGCACACGCACGCACACGCACGCACACGCACGCCCACACGCACGCACGACAAACACACATTCTGTGAAACAACAACACACACACACACACACACACACACACACACACACACACACACACAGACACACACACAGAAAACAAACAGGGAGGAAGAGGAGTGGTGATGACAGGTGTTTACAAAGTGCGGTGTGCGGGAGACAGGAGACGAACCCATTTGCATGGTAATAAGGAGACTAGAGAGAGAGGTTTGATCCCTAGAAAAAAAAAAATACGGGACGCCTTTAATCTGTTTTCTTGACTCAGCAGGTGGATGCGTTGACTGCATCATCATCTTAGCATATGTAAAGAAAGATTGAATAAAGAATTGCACAGGGACTCTGAAGGCTCACACGCATTGTCCAAGCTAATAAAGCCTCAAATTAAATTAAAAGCTCTCCTTAGGGAACCGTGTTTGATTAGAACCAGAAAGTCTGCAGGCAACTTAACAGTCAGAAATCCTACAGATATATACACATAGTAATGTGTTAGTAGGGTTGCCAACCGTCCCTTAAAATACGGAATCGTCCCGTATTTAGAAACAAAAGTACACGTCCCGTATTGAGCTAATAAGGGACGCACTTTGTCCCGTAATACAGTGAGAATCAAAAGTAGTCTATAAATGTTTATGGAATTAACGCTTTGTTTGAAAACATAATTCCCAGCCCCTCTCCTGCTTTGTGACCAATGAGCTGACAGCACACTTATGACAATTCGAGTATGACAATTCAGATTACCGCTCATCTCATTGGTCGAGGAAAGGTCGCTTGCGGAGAAAATACCGGAAGACAACAGATGACCACAACAAGAAGCATGGCCAACAGGGAAACAAACGCCGACACTGCGGTGCAAGTCTCGGACGACAGTACACCTAAAGCTGGGCAGACACTGTGCGATTTTTTCAGTCACGTTATTCAGCTCCTGCTCAAACTGCACGATTGACTCGCAGGGGTTAGAAGTTGCGTAGGTCACGATGCAGGTCTCACACTATACCGCCCGATGCTCTGATGCGACCTGAGTGCTCACACTGTGCGTCCATAACATGAAGGTTATAACAGAAAATCTGTCGCCTCCCTCTCTGTCTTTCACTCACACAGACACACCACCACCATCAACTTTGCTAAATTGCTAATGAAAAACATTGATCAGGCAGCTGTGATTGAGCAGCAATGTAAATCCAACTATTTTCACGGTTGTTGTGGTCGTGATAATTTTGTGAGGCCACATCGAAAAGGCTCGGATGAGCTTTCCAAAGTTCTACAAGTTGTGCCTCCATCGCTTGTGTCCAGATCACACGCTGCACTGCCGTGCTGCGCCGTCTTTTTCGCTGACATTTGTGTTTGCGCGTGCGCGAGTGTGAGCAACTGCGGTGAACCACTGATCGGACGTCGTACGTGTAAACTTCTACCCCTCGTATCACACGACTGCACGATTGACAGGAGCCGAATCGTCGCACTCAAAAGTCAAAATGCCTAACCGCACAGTGTCTGCCCAGCATCTAGAGCAGCATGTTTGTTCCCCTCAGAGAAAGGGAAGAATGGGAAAAGGAAAACACCTGGCTGGAAAAAGTTAATATGGGCATGTGCAGTGAATATCAGCGCTATGTGGCCAGAAGTGTGATAATATAATTATTTTGTGTAATAAACAACTGCAAGGATAGATGATTACAACAAATTGATGACTAATACATAAAAGTAATACATAGATGAATAATGATGATGAGTTAAGATGCGTAATCATGGGAACAAGCGGGTTTTCAAACGAGGAGCAGCTGATTAGCATTAGAAAAGCTGAAATAATACCTCAACTGAAGCCAATTGTACTAAATGCACTAAATGTGCACTGTTACAAGAATAGTTTTTCTTTCTATTTTTTCTATTATTTTAAGTTAAGCAGGACAGAGTTCTTTTAAAGAAAGATTTACTTATATTCTCAAAAGTTAAGCATGACAGGCTTCTGTTTAAGAAAGAGACCTGTTTTACTGTGTTAATGTTGTCATTTTGAGCTAAAAATAAATGGCTAAATGATCATTTGTTTCACATGTGTTCATATCACAAAGAATAGAATATGCATCTACTTAAATCAACTTCAAGTCAAATGGTTAAAAAAATAATTTCACACACAAAAAAAGAGCTAGAAAATTCACCACACTGGGAAGGGTGAAGACAACTGGGTTGCCCGGCCCTGGCCACGAGGTGTCCCTTATTTATTTTTCAGGGAGTTGGCAACCCTATGTGTTAGCTTTGTCGAGCCGTATCAGAAATGTACCTTCAGTCACAAGCCTCTGGAGAAGACGGATTTGCTATTGACTGAAAACTGAGCTGTCACGGAAATAGTGTTTGACATGCAATGTACACGGATTTGTTTTGCTACCTGCAGCTTACAAGCTAGCTGATGAGTAGCATTTTATTTAGCAGTGATACTAAGTAACCATTTCAGCAGCTACAATGATTAATGTTTAATTACGGCCAACTCTCCTGCTTAGCACCATTAGCAGCCACACTTTATGAGGATTTGTTTAATGGATTTTATTAGGATGAGCATCCACACAAAAAGACACAGCTGCTAAGAAAGGCCACATTTGCTGTATGTACACTGCCTGTCATTTTTTTTTTGTGTTGCTGTCAGTTAGTTTCATTCTTTGATTGGCAACTTGAAAAAGTTCTCCGATTACAAATACAAGAAACTGAGTCTACAATCAAAATAAGAATCTTGACACGTATGCCTCGACGTGCCGGATTGACAGACAGCAGTCAACGCAAACTGACAACTGGTGCTCGGCTGATCGAAAAGTGAAAACTCTGAATGGGTGTTGATTTTCTTTGTAACATGGAACACAGGTGGACTTTAAATATGTCTTTGTTCCCTGGCAAGAAAAACCTCAACTACAATTCAAGTGGCCTTTACTTGAAGCAACCACATCATAATTGCAAAGACAACCATGCAACTCACTGCCCAGAAACTGTACGTCTGCGAAGAGAGATCTGTCACTTTTTGGCTTTTTTTTTCTCTTTTTCAAAGTAACAGGAAGTGCCAAGAGACTTAGAGAAATGCTGCAGAGCAGATACTCAGAATCAGAGAGAGGAAGAAAATAAATCATCAGAAGAGTTTTAAAAAATCTTGACATTTCGGCATATGGCACGAGTGACAGAGCAAGCTCAAACTCAAAGAACACTTCTGAATGTTGCTGGCAATGACCAGCGTAGAGCAGTATAATAAATTGCATAAATTAACAATTAACTGAATAATGTTGTTGGAATTTTTTAATGTGACCATTACACCCTGCAGCAAAGATGCCCGCCTGGGCTTTTTCTTGCGTTGTTTCTGCCTAAAGACCTCCTGGAGGAACCTCCAGGGCTAAAAAATGAAGCAAACACAAGTTCCAAAGACTGCACTTCCTCAAGCAGGCACTTGGCGTTGCCTCCAAATGAATGGATGTGACTACTGCTTTCTTTATATTTAGTTAAACCACAGACTGTATATGTTTTTATCATGATAATACAAATTTTCATCTAAACAGACAAGGTGTTGCATTTCAAGACAAGTCTGATTTTAATTTGAGAGCATGAGAGCAAACCCTCATGGTTTCTAAAAGTAGAAGCGGTAGACAGAGCTTTCAGCTATCAAGCTCCTCTCCTTTGGAGCTAGAACTCCCAGTTTGCATTCGGGAAAGATACACCTTCCCTACTTTTGAGCTTTTTTGACATAGCTTATAGCCAAAGTTAAATCAGGTGACCATGAACCTTTTTTTTTCTTAATTATGCCGCTACCAGGCAGACTGCTGGAGGACTTCCCATGACAAACCAAGCATTGGTCACTCCCTTTTTTTTTCTTTCCCTGTGTGTTTCTGTGCCACTATTGCCATTTTTGTACAGCGCTGTGTGACCGATTGTCTGTGAAAAGCGCTTAATAAATAAACCTTACTTACTTATTATGTTATAAACTGTCTCCACTATCAATTAGGTTGCATTTTGTCCCCCCCGAAGGAAAACAAGTGGCAGCAGATGCCTGCCTCTCCCTGAGTCTGGCCTATTGGAAGTCTGTTCTTATCAAAAGGGAGTTCTTTCTCCCTCAAGTCGCCGAGTGCATGCTGTAAGGAATTGCCAGATCTTTTGTGATCTCACTCTATATTACCTCACAATATAAAGCACTGTAATATCACCTTTTTGGGGAACTATATAAATAAAAGTGAACTGAATTAAGTCTTTAAATCCTTTAAACTGAACCTGCAATACATGGATGCAATATGAATATGACACAGACAGAACTACGTTAGCAGTTACAGACATCTGGAATCTCTATCACAGATTGCAAACCTAACTCTCAGAAGGACTCTGGCAGTATTAGAAAAGTCATTCTCATGTCACAACATATCATACAGACATCAACATAATCATCTCTGGGAACGTTCACATTTAATCATCACTTCTAACGCACGAGTAAATGAAAGCCATTCATCAGACCCACGCCTCAGTGTGCCTCTTATTACCAGGCTCTTATTAACCATCTGTGTCTTGCAACATGGTGCAGCAAATTTAGCAAACCACAGGCTAAAGAAAAGAAGTCCTCCTCACCTTGGTCAGGGCTTGGTCGGTCTTCTCTGGGGCGCTGCGGTGCGCTTGAGTGACATCGCTGAGGGGCAGGGGCATGTATTGCAAGGTAAAGTTGCTGTTTGTTGCAGAGCGAAGGAAGACAAAGAGGGGCAGATAGAAAGACAACATTACCCTGGCAATAATAAACTGGAGAAACTGATGTTAACAAGAACAAACAGGAAATGCCCGGGGCACTTATAACAGCTGTCTGCAATTCCCTAATACGCAAATACACCCACACACCCTTGTACCCACAGACAGAGATGCGCGGGTACAAACTTCACGCCCACACTTATTTGACTGGCACACACGTCAAGAGAATGATGAAACATTCTGTAATCGCTAACATCACGCAGAGATAGTTATCTGCCTTTCATATGGGTGTGTGAGTGATGCGTTTCATGTGTGTGTGCGTCCGCCCTCTTCAAAAGGATGTTGGTGTGCTGCGTTGCGTTCGTCTTACTGCTCCAACGCTCTCGCCACATCTTGGAAGCCTGTCGCCGTGGTGTTGTTGCGATCCCACGTCACACTCCTGAGAGGGATTAAAGCAGCGGGAAATGGGGTAAGACCAGCACCGAGAGGAGGGAAAAGGAGAAGAGGATCGGTTGCTTTCTAAAGTGCCTAATCCACATTAAAATCTCACACAGATACATCAAAGTGACAGTACTTCTTTAACCACGCAGGACAGACATAAATATTAAGATATTCGTCAGAGCTTTCTTTTAGCTAGGTGTATGGTATCCCAACATTAGAGATGCATGAACAACTGCCGTGCCGCTAATGAGCTTCTGTTATTTCGCAGAGCAGAATTTCCACCTACACCCGACACCGACGAGCTCCTGTTTTTAATACATCACTCATTTTCAGCTCATCTTTCCTTTCATCCATCCTCCTCCTCAATCCCCCCCCCCGACTTGGTTTGCCCTAGAAATTCAATCAGCAAAAACCCAGACCTATCTCTTTAGGTGGTCTCCCTCTCCGATCTCTTCGTAACTTTCACATCCAACCTTTCCCAACACACACACAGTACTACTCCACCCCCACCCCACAACCCCAGTCTTCAAGGAGGCTTCTGGCCTCCTTTGCCCTTTCTCAATATTTTATTGACTCCTGTTACAACTCTAAAGTCAAACATACCTCCGAACATGAAGTGTTATTCGCTGTGTTGTTAAGGGTGGTGCTGTAAAAGCTATGTCTGAAAGGCCCCCTCCCACTAATTCATCTCTCCAGTTTGTAACATCCCTCAGGCTACTCAGTATTAGGTCCGGTCCTAATACCCCCCCACCCTTCTTATCTCCTACATGCCACTCCACCCCCTCCCATCTTTGAAACGCCACCTTCAACTCACTGTTCATAGAAACTTCACTGTATCCCCTCCCTAAGCCTAACATATTAATTTTCTTTCTTTAATCTGCTCTCTATAGCATCTTCTCCAGACATGCCCCTCCTACGTATGAGGGTCTCTGATCTGCACTGAAATCCCCTCTTTTCTTCATCTTAATCGTCCATTACTGCTGTAACGCACACACCCACCTAAGTGTTGTGTTAATCTGCAGAGCTTTGCTGAGCATCTTGGCCCCAGAGTCCTCCAGGAGGTTGCCGCTCAGGTCCACCTTCCGTAAGCAAGCGTTGGAGCCCAGGGCGTTGACCAGCACTGTGCCCCGCTGCCGAAGCCTCGAGTCAGCCAGCGAGAGGGACTGCAGGGCCTGGAGGATGCCAGGGGAGCAGGGCGTAACCAATACGGAAGCATATTTGAAAATCAGATTATTTATTTTTTTTATAGAGGGCAATTATATGTGAGAAGCACCACCTATGTTTAAATGATAAAAGAAACATCCGCCTAAAGCAAGAAGTTATTACTTCCAATTTCGTCCATACTCCATCTATGGATTTATCAGGTTCATTAATTATTACAATTAATAATGAAAGAACATGGTTGAAAATCAGATCAGATTTCATTTCAAACCCTCATTCATTATTAATTGTAGTTTTGCTGTTTTACTCGTTAGGACTTTGAAATGCACGCTGAACTAATTTGATTGTTAACACTCCTTTAAATGATGTTGCTGATGTACAAATTGGACATATTTTCTGTTAAAAAAAGGTTTGAAAAGGGCTCTACTGAAGGTTTTTGCCTGTCTCTGCTTAAACGACTCTGTAAACACATTTTTGAATATTCCTTATGCACACAAAGATTTCCAGCCATGCACAGTCTCCTGTGGTTAACTCTCCTGGACCTGGCTAGGATTGTAAGAACCATCTACAATATTTTGAAGAATACTCATTCGTTTTCTAGGAAAGAGTTAGATGTGAAGGTCGATGCTTTTCTCATGTCTCTATGTTAAACATAAACCTGGAGCAAGCAGTTTTTTGGGGGGGGTTAAAAAATAATTCAATGCAGGAGAAAATGGATTACATTTTTACAGCTTAAAAAAAACAAGAATGAGGTTCCAGTTAGTTTTATACGTTTTTGTAGAACTTGTAATATTGCCTCTGCACACCAGCACAGTGGATTTTAGATCGAACAATCAAGATGAATATTTCCTTGCTTTGAGTTTGGTTTGCTTTTGCAGTGTGCTTTTGTGCCAGTATCGTACTTTTGCAGTACGAATTACTGTCCAAGTTTTGCAGCATTTGAGTTTTTTGAACAGAGAGTTTAGCCCTGTACATGTGAGAATTCACCTGTGACCCAGTTCCACTGTATGCCCATACCATAACACTGCCTCCACCATGTTTGACAGACAATATCGTATGCTACAAGTCAAGTTTTTTTTGGTCCTTCTTCATATTTTTCTCTTGCAATCTTTTAAGTTCAGGTTGATCTTAATTTCATCTATGCAAATACTTTTTTCCAGTAGTGTGCAGGCGCTCTTAGATGGTTTCTGGCAGAGTCTAGTGGGGTCTTCGTGCTCTTGAGCGTAACCAGTGGTTTGCACTTTTTGTAAACCGTCTGCATTTCCATTCTTGATGGCAGACCTTGACAGTGACACTCCTACCTCTGTGGGACTGTTCCTGACTTGATGTTGGGCAATTGTCCAGTTAGGTTTGAGCAAAAATGGAGGACTGTGTATAAAAATTGCTGCAGTTCCAAAACAGTTTATGCTACACTTTTGTTAAACCCCTTGAATTAAAGCTGAAAATCTGCACTTCAATCACATGTTGACCGATTCCTTTAAAATCCACACTCCTGGTGTACAGACTATGAAACAAACTGTTTCCTTATCCCTACTGATAGCAGTCTTATGCATTCTGAATCATCTTCATTTCATTTAGTCTGTTGAGAGTTTTCTTTTTTCTCACGTTTGAGGCTAGAAGCCTTTTATGACTCATACTAGAGCGTTAACATGGTACTAACACTAATGCCAACAGTCTGCAGGGGACACTCACAGATTGTTTTGATGCTTGTGTTTTCAACACTTAATGTGTGAGCTGACTATGGCTGACCTCTGATAAAGTGCCTGTGTAATTCCTTTAAATGTGCACATTTACAACCGCCTGTGCCAGTGTTGGTGCGCTTTCATACAAGCATCAGTCCATGTTCGCTTCTGGAGCATCGTTGTGAACTATCACCATCAACAGTGGTAAATAATTGAGTAAGCTACTTGTCATGCTGAATTTGCGCAGCAGAGAGAGCCTCGGGAGCCCCGCGTACAAACTGAGACCAAATGAATCATTCGTCTGGCTCGTAGACAGCGTGGCTCGTGTACATGTTTATACCTTGCGCGTGTGGCAGGTGGGAGATGGAGCTTAAGACTGCACGAATGAGGATACAAGAATTAAACTGTGACAAGCGAGGGTTTGTGCGCGCAGTGACAAATCTCGGAGGTCCGCGTGGGCGTGCATCTGAGCATGACACCACAGAGAATTTGTGCACGCACAATATGTTACATAATCAAACTCACACACTCTTCTTCTTGCACCAAATGAACTAGTTTCTGCAGAATTTCATCCAGCACCCTGAGGAGGCAGAAACAAGAGGGAAAGCATTCATCATCTGCATCATCTCCACAAACCATCTGCACACAGCTGCTTCCCCCCCCCGCGCAGTCCATACCTGCCCTTGATGTTGAAGTTCTTCCCCAGCATCAGGTGTTTGAGGGAGGGATGCCGGGAGAACGCTGGGATGACAGCCAGCAAGTCAGCATCCAAACCTACACACACACACACACACACACACAAACAGAAGACAACACACATCATTGGAGTACGAGCGCAACGCCAGCAGTGGTACGCTCAGTGGAGCTTATGTGAAAACTCATTCAAAGTAGACCTTTAATTACATCCTAGTACGTGCCAATAAAAAAGTAGAAACACGCCTGAAACTTCAAGTTATTCTGGACCATAAATAGGCAATCCATTAACTGGTATAAAGGACCGAACAAGTCGTATTTTATTACATAAAATTGAGTATTACTGGGCCGTTATACCAGTGACTCATGATTTGCTGAGCCAGGTGCTAACATTTCTGGCCCTCAAAGCTCCATTTTTCCCTCTCTCTCTCTCATAGTCCATTTTGGAACAAAATCTCACTGCCCACTGAAATTCCAAAATACTCCCAATTAAACCTCCTCCTTCTCACACCCACTCACCTTTTCAAAAGCTCAAGGATAGAGGATGCTGCTAAATGGAAGCGGTTACCATGGCAAGATATTTCAGAGTAAAATGCCTCATTCAGGGATCAAAAATATCTGCGGGTTAAATAAACTCCAGCGCTCACAGTGAAGTGCATTCATTTTACGAAAGCTTGCTGTGACACATTCGAGGAGGGTGGGTGACGGAAGCTGCTTGCAGCTAATGTTTCAGGTATTATTAGCGTCTCTGTTATAATACTATAACTAGATTACTGGCTGTTTGGGAAACGAGCTGGTCAGCGGTCAGCAGGGTAGGTGGTAAAAACAGTCCAATATATATTTTTAGTTCTAGTTTTTACCCATTACAACGTCACAGGATTCATTGGTTAAGTGTCAGATTTTTTACTGAAACTTGAAGGTGAAGAACAGCCCTGTAAAATTTGAAAATATATCAAACTAAATATGGACATGCATCATGAACAGAACTACACTTTGCAGTAGTTCTAGTCAACACAATCAATAGCAGATTTTTAGGCATCAAGTAGTTTATGGTATTTATTTAAAGACAATTTAATTGGACTGCATAAATAATGGTCTTTCGATAACTCCCACAAACAGGACTAAGATTAGGCAAGAATCAAAACATGCCTTTGTTGGTATGTTAACACAGTGATTCAAATTCACACATACATTTGCATCATCAGTGGTATGATGCAGCAGGTCTTTGTTCACTATGCTCAGCTGGTAATCAGGTCTTGAATGTAAAGACAAAAATCTGGTGTCACCATGAATGATTACATCATTGTTGAACTATGAAGAAATACATTAGTTCAGCCACTAAACTCACACAGATAAGGGGACTGGAATCAGCTTCTTTATTCATGCTTCAAAATCTCATTCTCATTTTATCAGTCATGCTAGTAGACTAGTAAATTCTAATCGCATTCATGTGGGTGTGCACTGCCGTGTCTCTTTTATACATTTAACCTTTTCATATTTTCCCATAGTTTCATTTTTCTTTGTAAAAACAGCTACTTTGTTGCCAGAACACTTTTCCATCACTAGGATGGGTCAGAAGATGCCAACGGCAGCCTGTGAACATGCAGGGGTTTAGTTAGCGAGCCGATAACCAGCTCCGTGTGACCACTTATTCTGATCGCCACAGGGAGGGTAAGTGAGTCCAGATAACAGTAGGACACCCTGGGTATGATGAACTCTCTTCATAGTGCAGGCCTCTGGTTGTTGTGTTTGTGGCATTTCAAGTACAAGTGCTGCCAACAGTGAAGCTGCAGATTCACCTCAAACTATCCGATGTCAACACTCACAGCTGAAGGGTGCTTCTCCCAGCTCTACTTACATTTTCATTTACTGGTTGTTATAAAATGCAGACAGATAGATCAGGAAATAACCAATATCAACCAACAGTACTGGCCCACCGATAAATCAGCCAGGCTCTAGGGACTGAGACTGGTTCACTAGTTTAGTTTAAAAGAAAGCCATTCAATTTAAAAGCTGATGGAGTCAAAACCATAATGGCGTAGTCTATACGATTTACAGCTACCCAACACACATACAACAACCCCTGTAAGTGCATCCCTTGTGGGTTCTTACCATTATCAGAGATATCTAAAGTCCCCACGCATGAAACTCGAGGAAACAGCTCCTGAATCACCCCGGCACCTGCTGACCTCAACTGTGGAAGGCAGACAGAGAGGAGCAGAGCATGATGGGATAGCCACAGGAGGTAATATATGAAGATGATGAGTGGATACACCCTGAGTACAGACCGACAGAGCGTACCTCACAGCTGCTGATGTCCAGGTGTAAATCAGTGATATGAGGGTTATTGGACAAACCGAGGAACAGCGCCCTGAAGGAAAACAGAGGTAGGACGGGATGGGAAAGAGAGCGAGAGAGAGGAAATACAGATTAATCGTGAAGCAGATATAGAAAAAGGGGTACAAAAATGATAGTTAGATAAGAGGAAATGTTGAGAAACAGAGGTCAATTGAGGCACAAAGATGAGCAAAAACCACATTGGAAAAGAAAAATAAATAAAAATCAGTTCCACTTAAATCCAATCGCCTTTCTCCCTCTAACAACCCCCCTCCTGCCCCACATTCTCCTCTGCACACCTAAAAGTTTAAGAACCATCTTAAAGGATTTAGAGAAAAGTAGCTTAAATATAAGATTCATAGCTCACTAAGTTGGCAACAGAAATTACCTCAAAAACCTTCAAGTTTTATTCAGAAGTGGCCGATTGTAGCGACTGTACATTTACACAAGCCCAGCTGGATGCGGGGAAAAAAATACATTTGCACATCAAGGCTCCGCTGGAGGTTGTTCTTGTGCAATGAATACACATTTAAGAGTTATGCACCATGAGGAGGTAATGAGGAAAAGTGCTAAGTGGGGAGTCTGCTCCATCCATTTTGGCAGGGATCCATCACGCAGCGCGCAATCATCCCAATTGCTGGCATTTTGCTTTGTTTTCTCTGCTATTGATTGTGTTCAGCAGGCTATACGCCTAGCAGAGAAACTGTAATATTGCAAAACTCAATTTATCCCCGTTGGGAAACTCCTTTTTTTTTGTTGCTTGGCTGCTTTATGAGCTGGTTTAGCTACAGATCTCCTGAAGCTGGTGGGCATAGAGTCCTCCACAAAGACACGTCAGCACAGTGGAAGCTGGCCAACACGGGGGCTTCAGTCTGTGTCAACTGATTGAAGGCCAGTCAACTAACGGAACAGTGAACTGGCTCCACTGTCAAGGAAAAGCATTTGAAGCCTAATGTGCACCTTGATGATTAACTCTCACTGGTGGTTTGGATGCAAACCACACTCCATATGGCATAAGCTATTTTTGTACTGAAACAATGATGACAGAAAAATGGCAACCTTGTTTGCTGGGCGGTTTTTGCTTTAAATTAGGACAGGTTAGGGTATTATCCTCCTCCTATCAAGGCCTCTGCATGCATTAAAGTTAGAGTACAGGAATAGGAATGCAGAAATAATGCATTGGGTGGGGGGTGGGGGGGTGGGGGCTCTCCCATTTCTACGAGTCTCCTCTTGGATGGAAAACCAAAAAGCCTTCAGCAGTCTTCCTCCTTGAGTTCAGTTTATACAGTGTTTTGAAACTAAAGCAGCTTACAGCATCATGAGTGGATACATTTTTAGCTGGAGTGGCCCCAGTGGGAATTCATTCTTCAGCACTCGCAGTCAAAACTGCCAGTGACACCCTGAACAAGGTTAGGAGTTAAAAATAACAAGATGCGCGAGTTTGTCTTATAACCCACATATATCATCAACCTCCACTGAAGCTAAACAGAATATGAGTTCTGGCTGTACCCGCAAAGTTTCCATTCATCACTATTCTCCCGCAAAAGTAAAAAATGTACCTGATCGCACAGCTGCTCAGCAGGTAGTCTGAGGGGGAAATGCTGCGTCCAATATCATAAAGAAAGAAACGTGTCTCCCTCAAGTCCGCGTTTGCTCACTTAAGGCGTTTCATCCCGTAATTGGATTATTTTGCAGATTTCATTACTCCTACTGTGCATGAAATTTGTAGTAGAAATGCTGGGAGACATCATCCAAAAAATTATTAAAGTGAGGTTTTTTAAAGCAACAGATTCGCTTAATTCATAATTCCAAGCCTACTGTAATATTTCTATTTTCAAAAAGGACTTTAAACTTATCTTGTAGGAGTAAGTGGCTTCTCCAAATTTCAGTCATAAAGTATGTAGGAGGCAAAGGAACACACTTTCTCCAGCGTCTCCTTAGCAGGTAATTTATAGCTTTTTTTCCTCTAATAATACTAGCATAATATTTCAGTAGCTGCTTGATGTCTATATTAGCGCATCCTGTTGGCATCTTGGCATTTATTACAGGATATTTTGCCAAGTCAGTATATGCATCACGTCTAGAGATTTCCCAAATGAAGTGGAAGAGAATCAGATGCCAGTTGGCTGTCACAAATGATGATATACAGGTCAAAGCTAAACATATAGTCAGCAGAATATTTATACTGTAGCCACATCAAGAAGACCCAGAGTATCAATACATAATTAGAATACAAAACTAACAGTAGTTAGGTCGGGACCACAAGAGTCTAAAGATGATTGATATTTCTATCTGCAGTAATTTATATTTGACAGTGTGGGGCCTTTTGTGGGATAGCAGCAGCAAACCTAGCACATTACAGAGCAGACACCAATGACAGCAAGTATGAGACTGATCAAGTTAGACACAGCATGAAAGGCAAAGCAGGAATGGTGGGTTGCCAAGCTGCTTGCACCTCCACAGCAACTGTGGGCAGGCTAGAGCATTTTGAGTAGCACAACCTATATGAGCTCTAACAGGATGGCAGCAGAGTTCGACTGACAGTCTTATGAGCTAAAGCAAAGCCCAACCCAATTTTGTTTAGAACTCCATTTAGGGTGTGCGCTAATTTCATAACAATACTCCTTTGTATGACTCCCTGAATGAAACTGTAATTAAACCTGAAGACTGATGACAAAAAAGTCAATTTCTTGTGACTGGTTTTGTCATAATGTCACATCATAAAGACAGATTCTAATTTGGCTTATCAGACATATGCACCCCTAATTATCATGGGTTGGTCCTGATGACAGCATACAATTACCAGTTTACTGCCAGACACTGAGCTTGAGCATATTCTTTGACCCTCTTTATATGTAGACTTAACATGCCAGTTAGTAATATATAGTGCTTTGGTACCTTTATGGCAACTGTGCCCAGCGCTGACTTTGATCTATGTGTCATAAGAGAAAGACCTCTCTCTTCACAGGTCACTTCTTCTGTCAGAACTATGAGCATCTTCACAGAGCAACTTTTGAAAGGTTGTTTTGATGCATTTTTCTGACTGACTTGTTTATTTGGCATTTTTCTCCTTTATCTATATCTGGAAACAGGTTTGTGACTCTTGGGGATTATATCTTGTTTTTTTCAC
This sequence comes from Haplochromis burtoni, assembly GCF_018398535.1. Classification (NCBI taxonomy): domain Eukaryota; kingdom Metazoa; phylum Chordata; class Actinopteri; order Cichliformes; family Cichlidae; genus Haplochromis; species Haplochromis burtoni. The sequence goes on along the minus strand of NW_024582533.1, from coordinate 947,474 downwards.
CATCAAATAAACTTTAGTCTTTTGTGCCATATGGAAATACAATGTAATGAGCCAAGGTCCAGTAACACATAACAATACATACAAAAGATCCTGAAGTACTGTGCAAAAGCAACAGGGTTTTTTTCCTCCCGCCGGATGTTGCTTGATTTTAAGTCATTTTCAATCCTCGCCATTTACAGAGGAATGGGTTTTATTTTTTTTATTTATTTATTTTTTCTTAAGCAACTTAACGCTGATGTATGAATCATGATCAGAAACTGTGTCAGTGGAAGGGTGGCTGTCAAGAAGCCAAGGAAAGGAAATGAGAAGAAAAGGCTGAGGTATCCCAAATTGCACAAGACATGGACTGAAAATCACTGGCAACCAGTCTTATAAAGTCATTAACGCAAATATGGTTCAAATCCTTGTCAATATATGGAGGGGCTCAGGTGAAGGTTACAACAGTGGATGTCTACAGCCGTCTGTAAAACACAGTGGAGGCTCTGTCACAGTTTTGCACTGCATTTTGGCCAGTGGTGTCAGCGACCTTGTTAAAATTTACTGAATAACAAACACAAAAAAGTACCATTAGATTTTGATACACCATGCAGCAACATCTGGAACATGTCTGATTGGCGACAGCTTCAGTTTTCAGCATGACAATGATCCTAAACAGCCAATGCAGTAAAAACATACATGGATAGAAAAACACCATCAGTCTTGGATTGGCCTCCAAAGAGTCTGGACCTCAACATTATTGAAGCAGTGTGGGATCATCTTGACAGAGATGAGAACAAAAGGCAGCCAACATCCAAAGAAGAGTACTGAATGTCCTTCAAGAAGCCTGGAGACTGTTTAAAGCAACTGTGTTAAGGAATAAAGGTGGTTATACCAAACATTGACTTTCAGGCTTGTTAGAATTGTACAAACTGTTTTTGCCTTATATACTTATGTCCATGTACGCCTCCACATGTTTAAATTAAATTGTTGTACTTCTTTCCCATTTTCCTCATATACATAAATGATGGGTGGCTCAAGACTTTTGCACAGCACTTCCAATTTCCAGTTTGATTTTCCCTGAAAATCCATGCGTTTCACAGCGACTCACCTCATCGAATCAGGGGGGACCTTCATAGAGGCCAGGCTGACATGTGTGAGGCTGAATGCTGAGCTGAAGAACTGACGGAAAGTTGGCAGAGAATCTCTGGCTTTTCTGGAAAAAGGACAGTACAGAAAAAACAGGAAGATTTTAAAACAGAGGGGGAGAGGAGCACCGAGGAGAGCATTTAAGTTAAATCTTAATCAGGCAGACCGAAAAATAGGATGACACTGATCTATAACAAGAGCGAGGATGACAGGAGGACTTGATACGCTCATAAAGAGTGACAGAGAATTTGCAGTAGACAAGCAGAGCAATGACAGGGGGGGGGAACAAGGGAGGGAAGAGAGCCAGAAGAAGGCTGAAGCAAAAAAGATGCTCGCTGCGACATTTGGGTCAGTATTATATCAACCTGACAGCATGAAAAGGTGAAGTCGGCATTAATTACTGCCATCACTTAAAAGGTAACATGGACCTATTATCTAACCATCTGCCTGACATATACAGCACATTAGCCCGTCATCATAGGAAGCATAGAGAATAAGTCTCCATGTATGAACAACATTCCTCTGAGTCAGAGCAGGGACTGTACTCGGCATTCATGGAATGAAAATAGTGTACCGTTTCCGATCTGTTTAGCACTTGTCAAAGCTGTCAATCTGCCGTTCCAGCCCCCGCGCTGTACACATAATTCACCACAGGGGAGGATGAGGATGAGGAAGGGAGGCTAGAGGAGGAATGATAAAGTTATGAGTGGCGAGGAGGAGGAGGAGGAGGAGAGAGTGAGGGGAAGGATGAATTCATCTTGCAGAAAGATGAAGTTTGTTTTTCTTGGAAAGATTACCTGCTATTGCTTTTCAGGCGGCTGATATGTTGTTTACTTGTGCAGCACAAAACTCTTTTTTTTAGCTTCTACCTGATAAATGAGTATTGCTGTCACTGATGAGGCACTTTGAAAGCAAACTCATGAGAAGTAAAATTTACCTCATAGTTCACTAGTCAAAAAAACCCCTATATATAGAGAGATAGACAATCTTTCATACTTGACATGAAAAGCACAGCTGCGGCTGATTTCATTAACAATTCTATGAAAGCAGCCACCAGGGATTTGAACTACATTCAGTCCCTCCCACCTGAAACCCAGTGTATTTTATGAAGCACATAGGCACAGGCATGCATGTTGCATTTTGAAATGCTGAGGGTGAAGAACATTTTTTTTAACCAAAATCAATGTCATACCCACTCCCAGTACTACAGTTTAAAACCAAAGTTTTATCTCAGCATGATTTTTTTTTTTTTGACCAGCTTTGAACATCGATATGTCCTTGTCCACTAGAATAGTCCCTGAGCAACAGATCCACAGTTAGAAGTGCTCAGCCGTCTCTACAGACTGTGTAGAAATGCCATGGAGACTATCCAACACATAGTAGCAGGATGTAAGATTCAAGCTGGAAACGCATACATTTGGAAGCACAACCTAGTGACTGTGATAGGCTACAGGAACATCTGCGCCGCATATGGACTAGAAGTCCCCAAGTCCCGATGTGAAATCCCACCAAAGGTGGTTGAGAACAACAGGGCTGAGGTCCTGTGGGAGTTCCAGTTCCAGACAGACAAGCAGCCAACCAACCAGACATAGAGGTGGTTGACATGGAAGATTAGAAAAAAGTTGTGACAGATGTGGCAATCCCAGCAGATAGCAACATCAGGAAGAAGAAGCACGAGAAAATAGAGTACTAGGAGTACAAGGAGCTAAAGAAACAACTGGAGCAGATTTGAAAAGTAAAATCCAAACAGGTCCCACTGGTAACAAAAGCAGTATGAACTATAACATCAGAGATCTCCATCCAGAAGAGCATAGTCCTAATTAGCAGAACCCCCAAACTCCAAGGACTCTGTTAGAGCACCCAAGCTTGAGAAGAACAGACAAACTACCACCCAGGGGTGATGGTGGAGTTATATATACCATATGTTCAGAGTCCCTGATCTATCCTGACTGCAGAATTGATGATTCACCAAATTATTGTTGGTTTAATATGACAGCAAACTACAATAAAAGGCTTATTCCTTACTTTAACAGTTTAATCATACATATCATAATCATTTAAGGTTCGTCTTTTCCAATGATGCTTTAGCACCTTATTGTAATGGCTTCCTTAAGCTCGATCAACACTTTGACTCCGTTATCTGAATGAAGCCATTTCAGAAACACAGTCACACTTTCAAACAAGTCCTTCAAACTTCATCAACACTTTGTCAACCTTACTTTCCAACATCCAGAAACACAAATTACTTTTAGTGTTTCCTCTTCCACTGACACTTCAGCTTGAAAATATGTCAGGCCTAGGCAGCTGCTACGTCAGTCTCAGAGAGCAGGGCGTTAAAAGATTCATGTTAAAAAAATTGTCTGGAAAGCTGGGGAAGGAAGCGTTTTGTGGAAGTCCCCTCAAAGCATCTCCAACAGCAAGTGCAAACTTAGCCACGGTTATGAAAACTGCACAAACACGCCAGAACTAAAGAGAGACATCACCTGTCTTTAGAAATACACCCTGTAATGCTGCACCAGCACCCCAAAATAGCCTAAAAGGGAAAGCTGCTCTGCACTCTCCTCTCCTCTGATTGCTGAGACAATTTTGTCATGTGTTTGGCACAGCTGCTTCACAGATATGAGCGCAGTAATTTGACTGGCTGGGAATATAATGAATAATCACTACACCCTTCCAATTTCTGTTCCACTTCAACAAATTCCTGTGTGCATATTGCAGCGTGAGCCCGAGCCCTTATTGTCCTTGTGCACACGACCCAGTGCTTCACACTGACTGTTATGACTGTCTATTAGAATATAATTTAGCAACTTGCCACGCTGGCCTTGAGAAATTTGACCGGGACACATTTAACTTTTAACGGGCGCTCATTTTAAAAGTGGCGTACGCACACGGGCGGAAGTAAACGTGCCCAACTGTGGCGTCTGAATTCCCATTAGGCAAATGCATGGTTGACAGAGTACAGTAACCTGTTTTAGAACATTCGCCCCATGCAGACAAAACCAAGTTAACTTGGCTATAAGATTAAACTGCATGGCGAGAGAGGAAATGAGAAAGGGAAAATGTGAGATAAAGAGGGGGAAAAAGTAGGAGAAAATGAAGTTGTGAGGGATTAAAAAAAAGAGGAAAAGGTCACAAGGAAAAAGAAAAAAGAAAAAAGAAGATAAAGACATTGAGGAAGACAGTAGTGAGAGAAACCCCGGCAGCTGCACTACAATCACAAGTCGCTCCTTTTCAGATAACCTCCCAGTGTGTGTAACAGCAGCTCTCCTTTGACCCATTTGTAACGATTAGCATATAGCCCGTCAAAGCTGCACGCATACAGAATGGCTTCTGTCACATAAGCAGATACGGTGTCACTGTCTCTCTCATGAAACACTCTCCAGAGAGCTCTATCAGCAACTTGTAACCGTGCCTGCACGTCTGTGTGGCAGCATCTTCCTAGACTCCTCATTGTTAGTCAAAAGTGACCACATCTGTATGTGTGCAAAGGGTAAAGGAGTGGTCTGAGGCAGCCCGCTCCATATTCATGAGCAGCAGTCAGGTGGTCGGTTCTTATCAAGTCGGTTCAGTTTCGTGCCTTCGTGTCGTTACGGCAACACAGCAGCCATCCGACCGGCAGCACCGAGCCAGCGTGCATTTAATACCACAAGAGCAGCAGGAGGACTGCAACTAGGAACTACAAACACAGGAAGAATGTGATGAGAAAGAGCAAAGGTAAAGATGATAAAATGTGTAGAAGGAGGTAGAGCGATAAGGATACAGGGAAGGAAGAGTGGGGCGTATAAGTTGAGAATGATGAGGAAGGAAAGGAGAGAGGTATAAATGAGGGAAGAAGAGTTATGAAAAAGGGAACGATAAAAAGCAGAAAGAAAAGACTGATGGAGAATAGATGCCATAAGTAAAAGGAAGGGGAGAAAGGAAGACAGGTGCAAAAAAAAAAAAAGATGGATAGAGAGATAGAGTAGATAAAAGTAGACACGGATAGGGGAAAAGAAGGAGGCATGGGAGCCTGGGGATTGGAACAATAATTCCCGTCTAAAATTAGTCTCATTTTTCACCAACTTCTTTCTCTGTAATTCTGTAATGTAATATGCTGAGCAGGGAAGCTCCCAGGCTCCTGTGGGACATGACATGATGAGAGCCGGAACGGCTTCTGCCTGCTAGTGAAGATAACAAACACACACAGGGTTCAACCGCACACAACACGCACGCCAAAAACAACAACAACCCAAGCACTGTTGGGCATGCATACAAGTGCTTGACAGACAGAAAACCTGTTAGCAAACAGAGACATGTGTACATTAAAGGAAGCTGGAAACATTCGGCACACACAGATGCAGCGAGGCAGAATAAATGAGGGATGCGATGTGAGCTTGTATGCTAATTCTATCAGCGAGGTCCAGGGCTAAACGCTAATCTACGGGAAATAAATGATGATGCTCGCTCTCCTCTGTGCCTCCTGACTGGAAAATTTCCAGAGCTGTTTGGCTGAGTCATATTAAGCAAACTGATATATATATTTATATATTTATATTCAAATAAAAATAGCCTAAACTGGGATTTACACTTGAGGTGAATGCCCACCTGTGAGAGAAGGAGTTCTTGGAGAGATTCAGGTAGGAGAGGTCAGCGCAGCAGCCTCGCAGCAAGGCCCCAAACAACTGGCAGAGAAACAGAGAGATAAATGGGAGGTGTCATGTTCACTATGGTGAACACGATTGTGTTGTATAACAGTTATTTTGGCTCTTGAGTATTGAAAAAACAGTTATAGCACAAATTAAAGCTGACACAAAAGCAATGTGAAGACTCTTGAGTAAATATATATTTTGAAGTATAAAGACAGCCTTGCTTGAAATTGAAAAATAGAATTTAGCAGAAGCTCTGCATGTTGTAAAAAAGGACAAGTACAACGAGATACGACAGGCGGTCAAATCAGGACAAAAAGCAGTCTCGTTTCGGGATTTATTTGATCCTTTCTGTGCCATATGGCTTGACTTTCCACAGAATAATGCAGCGTTTGTCATTAACTTTCTACAACTGCAAACAGGCGCATTTAGCATCTGCTGCATGTGATTTTCCAAGAAATATGACATCGTCAGAAATCAGTGCTGGGAATTCTCCTCTACAGGGTGAAAACTAAACAAAGTGAAACTCTGAGGCTGAGAGGAGTACATGATAAAAGATGCTCACAGTCCTGCGTCATTCACTCATTCCACTTAGCATTGGGCAATACTTACTCTAAATCCCTGCATCTGAGTATAAAAGGTAGTTACTTGAGCTTTTGTACTTGTCTTTTCAATACATTTGAAATACATTACATAAATATTCTACATAAAACATGGTGAGCTTATAAAAAATGGTTCAATTGTTAACAGTTCCACTGCATAGTCATTTTCCCCATATCAACATCTGGTTTCACTTAAAGTCAATTCTATATTTTTACTCCAGTGCACAAAACCTTTTACTAAACTTCTCATTCTGACTGTCAACAAGCACACTAATGTTTGGGCCTTGTGACCTTAAATAGAACAACCATATATTTTTCATGACAAATTCTGCATGATTCACAGTTTATCTAGTGCAACCCCTCACTGCATTTAGAGTCTAAAAACAAGGTGTTTTGTGATTCAATCTCTGTTTGCATCCACAGGACAAAAACAAAGAAAAGCATATAAACTGTAATCCTGTGACAGGCTTTTGTTTTCTTTCCTACTTTGGTAAATCTATTTTGTATTTTGCTCAAAACACTGAGTATTCACTAAGAGTAGTTTATTGGTATATAAACATCAGTCCAAATACCATTCACTGTGACGATGCCCATCTCCCTGAACCAGTGGACTAATTACTAAACTATATTTAAAGTTTTATAAAGGGTAAATTGCTACTTCCACACAGATGCAACACTATTAGCAATCTAATCATGTCAAATAATAGTCACCAAGGCCACTATCTGAAAGAATAAGTAAGATTTAGTTTTTTAAGAATTCCACTTGTGAAGGAGAGTTGTACTCTGTTAAATTTGGTATTTGTTGAATTCATCTCTGTGGAGTTTAAATGCTAAGTAATATTGTTCCTGTACTCAGAATTGAAACTATCCTTGTATAAACTAGGCCTATAGAAATAATGAGGTTTCTCAGTACGGCATTCAGCCAGGAAAAGAACTTTAGCTGAACTTTACAAAACGGAGTCTTGTTTGGCTACTTTTCCCGTGTATATTTAAGGGTTAACGGCCCCGAGTTCCAGCAGTCAAATGAAAAACAGCCAGTAGTGTTTCTGCCAATCTTTGAAAGAGTGTACGGAAAGTGCTCATCTGTCAGAGAAGTCTACTAATTCCCGATAGCAGGACCAAATGGGCAATAAGAAGTGTAATTGTATTGTACTGAATCAAAGTCAAGCTAAGCCCATACCAGGAAAAACGAATTACTATTCTTCAATTTGTTGCACTGGATATCTATCAAATGTTTAATGCCTCAAAAAAAAAAAAGAAGCTGTACAGGATTCGTGCAGGAAACCAAGTATGCTGTGTCGCACGCAGTTCTCTGCCTATATGATCCATGCTGCATTATGCTGCACAGCGCCATGTATCATTCATCAGAGGCCATTATCAATCAAGCCATGCCTTGTGATGATATGGCTGACTTTCAAAATAAAGAGCTTTAGAGAGTACTAAAGTGAATGTGCAGGGACCTGTGATCCGCCCAATGTTAAAATAAAGATGATAAATATGTGTTTGTTAGGCAGGAGGACGCAAATTTGATTGGCATTAAACCAAACCCAGATTCCCTGGAATACTTTAAGCAGCATCCCATCACTTGTGAGAGGTTAAACTATCGGACAAATCCATTTTTTCGCTGGCAGTGTGATCCATCACGCAAATTGATTAATCGACCGTTGTCTGTGTGTCAAGCGTAGATTAAAAACAGAAACGTATTAATAATTCAATCCAACAAGCTAACACTAAAAAAGACTAATTTTCCCCGAGATAGCTCCTCTCTAAAGGATAAATGACAATTAGCACAAAAAAAAGGACATTAAAGCAGGTCTCACAGAGAACTCTTTCTGTCACCCTCTGAAGGTGAGCAAGTTCAACTTGGAAATAAAGCAGAAGAGAAGCAATGACTTCCATCCATGCACATAATTCAATATAAAATTCATTGCCCACATTAACAGGACGGGTGGGCTAGTCCTCTGCGAAACAGATTCCTGGCTGACAAGCTCGCTGCTTTTAGGTGTTAAAATTGCTCAAGTGAAGAGCGGCGAGGGAGGAAAGTAAACGTATCACAGCGGCAAGAAAAGTCCAGAAACTGTTTGCCTTTTTCTTTTTTTCCCCATTTCCCCCCAAAAACATAATAATAAGTACAAATTAAGAGGAAATTATATTTTTGAGAAACCCAAGGTTAGCCAGTGTCTGTGCTCTGATTTAGTTCCACACTAAAACTTGTTTAAACAATTGTAAAGAACTAACATAATTATTCTGTATTGTGATAAATATTTAGTGTCAAAAAGCTTTAGATAAAGAGAATTTATCTATATCTAGAATCTACATCTGTGATATTTCTTTCTCTTTCTTCTTTCAAAGGTTAAATATGTACTTCCTTTAAGTTGAGTTTTTTATTTTGTCATTTTTAAATCAGAGGTAGATGTTCTCTAAAGTGTAGCTTTAGTTTTTCATTTGATTTCTTCTTCTTTCTTTTTTTAATTTAATTTATTGTGATACAAATGAACTGGAGAAAGAAAAAGTACAATTTTTTTGCATTTCTTCAAGAAGCAGAAGTATTGCACAGAATGACCCATTATATTAATATATCTACACATTACATCATTTTTATAAAGTACAGTTTGGTCTGCCATTACTAGCAGACTTTCAAAGTATTTACATCCTGTTGTTTTCAGCACTAACTCTATACTTTCACCTTCCCACGAAAGCTTAAGAATTTATTTTTTTAATGTAAAACTGCAGCACCTGTCATGTGGTGTTCGTAAACAGTAACCATTGGTTATTCTTTTATTTGTAATTCTACTCAAGAAAATGTGTCTGTTTCTTTAAACAACACAAAGTAAGAAAGGTTCCTACACTAAGCTTGACTTACAGTACTACATCAAGTCTAAGGTGCAGCTGTACATTGAAACCTACACCTTAGAATTCATGCTACTGCACCAGCTGTGATGGATCTGCTTGGTAGCAAAACCATGTAAACGCAGTATATTATATATTATAATAGTTTAGGATATATTAGCACGAGATTAATGCCTCAGTGAAACAAAATGTCAAATGCCATAACTGTAACTAGCTGGCATGCAATGCTAATGCAAAAGCCAGTGCATCGCTAACATAGACCTGTTTAGTTTCACTGAAGCCTTCAAAACGGCAGGAGTCTACACACAGCGTGCAAAACAGCATGTTGTTCAATATTTATCTACTCCAAGTCCAAAACAATCCGCTGGGTTTCACTCGTGATGGTTAGCAGTGCAGAAACACATTTAAATGTAGCTTTAAATGCAACTCCGCCTGCCGTGGTAAAGCTCTACGGGATTCAGCCCAGATCAAATCAAGTTTTGAAAATATTTCAAAACATTTAAATCGAAAAAAATTTTAAATATATTTTTTTCACTGAACAGCAGGTTGATCATAATTTTTATATGAAAAACAATCTCCAAACTATGCTAAACTAAACTGAGTTTAAGATGAAGTAGTTTGGTAATAAGGATAAAATTCTGTTGCCTGTTATGGTGGATACAAGTATAAAGTAGCTGAAAGTTCTGGTGTACTGTATTTGTAGTAGTCAGTACAGAAAATGGAGCATTTACTGTAGATCTTGTCCTTCTGAACCGCTGAACAATGGCAGTGCTTAGATCTTAGATCTGTAGCCGACTCTGACCTTTAACCTCACTGCCGTGGTGGAAACGATAAAAAAAGAATATTTATGTCTGTTCTACCCAACCTTGCCTGTCCCTATGGCGTTCTGTGGCATCAGCAGCAACACAGCACTGACAAAGCAGCAATGACTGAGAATGAACAATAAAATGTGACCTTTTCACAAACCCCTACATCTTCTAAGGAGACACAGACGTTAAAAACTTGAGTACAGTTGTAACTTTCAGCATTTTGAACCACACAGTATTGCATATTTGCAGCAAACCAACTGCCATCGCAGCAGTAATCTGCAGGGACAGACATGTTCAAGTGTGGCCAATGAACTCTCTCCCTGAGAGAAAGCTCCGTCATCCTTTCCACTGTTAGCATATCTGCTACCACAGCAAGATGCCATTTGTCACACTGGCTCACAGACATGCTAAATTTAGACATACTCACAACAACAAAGATGCGAACAAAAGCTTGCAACAAATGCTTCTGTGTGCTTTCCGTAAAAGACATAATTTGTATAAATCACAAAGGTTATACGTCTTCATTCTTGGCCCTTCTAAGAGCTCCCACTTTCACCTAAAGCCTTATGCAGAGAGAATCTCTATGAGATATGGAATAAAGTGAGGTTTTGTGTGGTAGGCGTTTCATATTCAGACCGCTAGGTCTTTCGGTTTCTTGGCTTGAATCCCATTCTAGTGATGAGATCAGATAGTGATGGGTGGATATCGACTGTAACAAAGACAGCGAGTACAAACCGAGTCCACAGTGCAGTCTGTCCCAGACAGGTCCAAGTGGACCAGGCAGTTAGGCTGGGCCAGGAAGAGGTACAGGTTCTGCATGGGAAGAAGGAGAGAGACTTTAAGATAGTGTTAATATTTCTGAGTTAAGGATGTACACAAGTAAACATCTGCACAGTCAAGGGCAGTGGTCATTGGATTAATTGATACACTCTCACATGGGAATTAGTTAACATCATTAGAACCCAGTCAATGTAGGATTTTTAAGACCAAGACCAATGCTGATGTTTAGTGATTTAAGTCTGATATTCTGATATCCTTTTCTTTTTAGATTTTCATTTATCAACTGTTATAAATGCCAGTACAAACAGCTGCTGATATATTGATAAATCAGTCCTGTTCTGAACAGTATCCTGCATTTTGACACCGATCTCTCATCCCAATCGATCGCGGCAGATAGCCGACCCTCCCTGAGCCTGGCTCTGTCTGAGGTTTCTTCCTGTTAAAAGGGAGTTTTTCCTTTCCGCTGTCGCCAAAGTGCTTGCCTCATAGGGGGATATACGATTGTTGTTTTTTTCTCTGTATGTATTATTGTAGGAGCTACCTTACAATATAAAGCGCCTTGTGATTTGGCACTGTATAAATAAAGCTGAATTGAACTGATTGGATATAGAGAAAATGACTGATTTTCACTAGATCACAATGTCAAAATTAATCAGTAAAGTGATCTAAACTTGAGTATAAACCTATATTACATATTATATTATAGACATAAAATGTCTTAATTATATATAAGCATGTTTCACTTGTTTATGTCTATTAGTATAAATACTACTATTAATATTTGTAAAATCTGAGATTTGCATCTGCAATACCTGGAAAAACCCTCTAAGCAACTCAGCTAAACTGTGACCTAAACACACAAGTCAGGGTATGGATTTAAAAAAAAAAAAAAGACTGACTAAGCAGCTAAGGCAACAACGAAGGAGTGCTGAGCTTCAGAGGCTCAGCCTGAAAGCCTGAAGAGATTGTGGAGGCAGTAGCAACTTGCTAGGCGCTTCATCTTCCACAGTTTTATGGGGAAGTGGAAAAGAAAATGATCATTCTTTAAAAAGCGCAGGCATCTCAGCTACAGTTTGCCAGGAGGCACATGGGAGACTCTGAAGTAGGCTGGAAGAAGCCCCTGTGGTCTGATAAGAGACCATAAGGCCTTCAGAATCTGCAGCTGGGCTGAAAAACGTTTTTTCACTGCGCAAACTGACTGAACCTGGTCAACTCCGTCAAAGAAAGTCAGAATCAATATTTATGTACACATGTTGCTTTTTTTACATTTCCATCCTAAGGTGGCATAACAGCAGCACTAAAAAAATGATGATTTTCCAGTTTATCAGAATTAAGATATTGTAAACAGTGTAAGTAACAGAGGCCTGAGAATTTTCCATGTAATGATACATTGACTCTTTCCTGATGGGCAAGTGTAAAAAATCTTTATTATAATATTACAAGATTCCTCCCCCCCCCTCTCCTCCACTCAAGATTTTTTACAGTAAGTGTGCATTAATATATTTGAATGGGAACACACAATGCAACAATTTTTGTGCCTTACTGTAGCGTCCTCTCCAGATAAGACCCCGGGGTTTTTGCTAAGGTCCAGATGCAGCAGAGAATTGGAATAGTCGTCAGCTGAGCACAGTGCCTGGGACAATGAAACCACACCTGGGGGGGGGGGTTGATAAAGGATTAAAAGAGAAGGGATACAGTAGTTTAATTTAATCACTTGTAATCTTTTTTTTTCAGGGGGCCAATTTAATGCTCTGGACATGACATATCAGCAACTCAGGAATAAAAAGGCTGAAGAGGTGAAGACAAACAAAACAATCTGTGGCAAAAAAAATAAAAACTAATTGAGCAGAGACTTGTCAGTGCATGGCAGGCTTGTACGAAAAGAGCTTTCAGAGGAAGCCAGCCACCTTTTACCCACTATCCCAGTTTCCAAGTGCGCCCTGAAAGCCAAACAAAAGTATGTATAAATCAGATCACTACACAATTACAGCCACAGGCCTGATGGAAGCCCTCATTAAAATCCTCATTCTGCAGCACACAGCACCCCATGTCAGGTTACAGCTTAAATACAGACACAGCAACAGCACTGGTGAAACATCTATGAGAGCCAAACAAATGCAAAGCCTACAACTACCATTTCTATGTGCTGTATTCAATCTAAAATATATCACTGATAACAACCAACAGGAAGTGTTTTTAGCACTAGAGAGGAGGGTGGAACAAGACAGCCATTGCATGTGCCTATGTGAAGCTGGCAAGGCAGTAAGCTGTTCATCCCTAATTTGTAGCGATTAGGAGGGAAATGAGGGGAAGAGGGGGCAGAGTGTCTAATCCACCCCACACTCTGCCTCAATCCATCTATCAGTTGCTTGATTCTGCTGCAAGCACAGACTTTTAGAGGCCAACTAGTCTGTGTGACATTGTCAAGTGTCTATAGAAGTAATGGTGTGAGAGTTCCTGGGATGCATCAGCTTATTTGCATGTCTGATTAACATCTGAGAGGTGACGTAAGCATGTGTTTATAGCATAAGTGTGCATACGGGCTTTGCTTGGCATAGGTGTTTTAGAGACAGAAGGAAGGAGGGGGAGCGAGAGAGATCTATAAATATTCAACAAAAAGTGCTCAGCCCCTGCAAAGTCAAACCCACCTACCAACACCCAACATTCAAGGTCAGCATGATCGTTTCATTCTCCCAAATCACTGTTTCAACCCAGTGGCTTTTAAAACGGCACCTAGTGTGGTCTTCCCATTCATAACATACAAAAGCAGTCAAGGTCACTGTCTGTAGCATGAAGTTTGCATTTAGCTATACCGTTAAATTAGGGATCTCCTTGCCTATTCTGCATTGAAAATGAGCAGAGCAGTAAATGCACAAGCAGAAGATTTGAGAGGGGGGAGAACTTGCAAGCTAAAGAACAGAAAATATATTTATATGAGTATACATGTATTGTCAAGCAAGTACAGTGACTACAATAAACATATTAATCATTTAGCACATTTAAAAATAAGACTTACAGGCAAAACCAAGATAACAAGTCTCATTAATCGATCTCAAATGACTGTTACATCCCAACTATGCTAGTTAGCTAGTTAGCTTTAGCCAGAATTTGGTTTCCTTGCTTTCCTGGCATTTCACTACTTGATAACAAATTGAATCTTGGATCAACAAAATAGATCTTTTTCATTGAAATGGGTCGGGTTAGTTTAATCCCTCAGGAAAGCTGTAGCTTTCCTGTAGCTTTCCTGTAGCTTTCCAGCTAGCTTTCCAGCTAGCTTTAACCCTGACGTCACATTAGCTTGTAAAGATTAGCCTGTTTGGCCATTAGCTTTTTTGTAGTACTTTTGGTTTTTATTAATTTAATTCATTTTTTAAAAATTTATTGTTGTTACAACATTGTGTGTTTTTCAAGTAGTATAATAATACTGCTCTCTGTAACGACAGAAACGCCCATTATATCAGCTAAATCAGATAATCATTACCCATAATGCCATTTAAGATCAGGAATTACTTGTAATTTGCAATCATCAAAGAATAAGCTAAAAGCATAGGGAATTACATCTGTATTAACATTATCCTTTTGAATCTGCTTTAATACTGTTTAATATATTGTTTGGGATAAAAGCATTAAAACTGGGACACTCTGCTAATACACAGGATTTCATGGAGAATGCTTTTTTTATATAAATAATCGACCACTTTCAGTTTTGACCTGATTATTATTTGTTGGATTGATTCACATGGGACTGGTCTGCATTTCTGTTTGAGCAATTGTCCGTTCAAATGCAACTGCATTTAGAGCAGCAGGCCACCATTGTGAACCTGGCTTACAGCTAGCTTTTACAGACAATTTCCAAGCTGTCTTTGAGCAAGACACAGTGTTTTGTACTGCTTTTTGTAATGTAATATGAACTCACAATGATAAAAATCTGTGTTTGTCACACAGTCAGCCACTAGGGGCTGCTGTGTCTAATTGCTGCACACTTACCCTTTGAGGAAAGTGAAGTCTTGGAGAGGTTGAGGAGACGCAGGCCCTTGTTAAGGCGACACACCTGTTGAATAAGGTTGGAAACTCCTGGTAGGAGAAGGGGTGGGGGAAGACAGAGAGGAAAGTCAAGTCATCACTTAAACATAAGAGAATATATATTGATCTATCTACACCAAAGACATTAAATGAGCAGTTCAGTGACAAATCACAAAAATGCCAACAGACTTGCTCATTAACAGTGAATTATGAAATGGTTAAGCAACTTGTAGATACTATGTTGGGCTCTGGAAAATGGTGATGGAGAACTGATACATGTTTTTTGCAGGTTAAATGAGAAAATACAAAGCAATTGATCTGAAATGTTAGCCTATATTAAATAACATTTTGGTCATTCCATGTCAGTTCACCAAATGTCTCACATGTGACCAGTTTAGATTGGATATGATAGTGGAGCAGTGAAGGGCTGCAAGTGGGATTCAAACTGGGCTGCTGCACACTGGCCATGTGGCATGTGATCACCTGCACACTGACCACCCGGAAATAAATATTTCAGGGAATGAAGGTAGGGGTGTTTTCACATATCTTTTAATATAACTTGTTTAGAGGCCGTGTTAGAAGGAAATTACATAGAAAACTACTTGAGATGGGTTATTGTTATGGTAAATATCTGGTACTATGACTCTGTAACTATGGACTCTGAGAAGAATGAATCCTTGAAGTCACTCAAATATCTGAATGTCCAGTCTCTGACAGCAGATTTGCAGGCCTAAATCTACAATTTGCAAAATATGCATTATTTAATTTAGACCCTTTAACTTAAAACCAGCAAAATTGAGAAATATTAACAAGTTATTAACAATGCTGGCTGCTTTAGATGAATATTAGTATTTCAAATATTCATATTGGGAAAATGAGAGAACACCATCACAAATTTTGGGTATATTAACAGGAAATTGCTCTTAAAATGAGAGAAAGAAAGGTACGTACCTGGAGATTAACACTAAAGTTGAGGGTTTTTGGTTTTTTTTGCATATTTAAGCTTCAAAATCGGCTAAACCATTCATCATCATATTTTCCATTTGCATGAGAAGATGTAAATAAAATATCAGTTGCATGTCTGCAAAACTCCTGCTTCTACTGCAAATCGCAAATGTTTCCAACAATGTTTGAACCCAGAGAAAGTGACACATCAAGATGGTCATGTGGACCGGGAACATTCTTACTCATTTCAGCACCACTGCATTCTGCTCAGGTCAGACTTTCAATAATGCTCACACAGTCCTATTTTACAAAAAGTACATCACATTGGTAAAGATTTCACTGTCGCTGGCATCGATTTCAAAAGGAGCACATTCTTCACATTCTTCTCCACAGTTTCAATCTCAGTGTTGGTATTTCATGCTTTCTTTGAATCATTTTTTCAGTAGGGGCATAAATCTTAAAAGGCTTGCTTACAGTACATCTATATGCCCTCACAGAGCTTATATATATTTTGGCCATGTAACATTAGACTCCCTTATATATGTACTCTCCAAACCATGTCCTTGTAATTCTAAAAATAAATAATAAATAAAAACCCAACTGACATAATTTACAGCCTTAATTTTTAAACATATTGCAGTGACTAATCCACATGAGCACCTTGTACAAAAGAGTTTCAGCTCAGCAGTTTCATTAAATATACTGCAGCCATGGAGATAATATGAAAGGCTTTGCTTTTATTAAAAATGGAATTCATTGAAATGCCAAAAGTTGTCTCCTAGTTCGTGTCTCCCTCGCATCCTTTTTTTTTTTTTGTTTATTTGTATTTAGAGAAGTTTTACTTTAGGCAACCGCACACACAGACTGAAGGTCATCCTTTGCTGTAAAGATGTGCATTATTGTGATAAGGTTGCAGTCATTTTACAGCTCCAATCACAATAAAGTAAGTATGTGGCCCGCCCCCCCGACACTTGTCACTTGTGAGGTGAGTAGAAGTGACAAGTGTCAGACGTGAGGACAGAAATGAGCTAATAAGTGGCGTTTGCATGCATATAAGGTCTGACTCTGCACACACACTTCAGGCTGCCTGAATTGTATGGCGTTATTTTTGTGCCACTATTCTGTGCGCACATAAAAAAAAATTGCAGGTGCAAGTGTTGCATTTTGAGGAGAAATTTATTTTGAGCAAAGAAAAGCCAAATTTCTTTGCTCAAATGAACAAAATTCATTGCTGCGTGCAAATGAATTTTGCGTTCAAAAAAATGTATTTCAGTGTTTGCCATTATCCACACACACACACACACACACACACACACACACACACACAATAGCAGCCCCTCTCGCTCAGTTTTTGCACTTGCGCTCGCTCGCATTGTGTTGCTCGCGCTCTCAACTTTTCTGCCCGTGCGCGCTCAACTCTTTCTGTACACCGTTATATTTGTGCCACAAAACCAGCCAATCACAGACTTGGATGCAAAAAAATCTGATTGGCTGTTTTGGTCTCCAATCAGCTCGAAATGACAAAATGCAATATCCCAGAATCCATTTCGTCCAAAACTCAAACGAGGCAGTGGCGGAGGAACACAGAGTGGCGGAGTTTAAAATATTACTCTGTGTGTGTGTGTGTGTGTGTGTGGATAATAGCAAACACTGAAATACATTTTTTTGCACGCAGCAATGAATTTTGTTCACTCAAATTTGGCTTTTTTTTGCTCAAAATAAATTTCTCCTCAAAATGCAACACTTGCACCTGCAATGTTTTTATGTGCGCTCAGAATAGTGGCACCAAAATAACGCCATAGAATTGTGCGTGTTTATTTTTCACTTGCAGAGACAGATCACAAAGTGGCAAAGTGTGTGTGTCTGTGTGTGTGTGTGTGTGTGTGTGTGCAGAAAGGTCTAAGAGGTTCGGATTGTGTGGTGAGCGGTGAGACCAGAAAAATAAAGGATTTCTCCACAGTGAAAGACCAATCAAAACATACAGCTTGAAATATATGAAAGAAAAAAAAGAGAAAAAACAGACATAAAAGAAAATAAAAGGTTCTGTGAGGACAGGGATTGATTCTGAATTCTTTGAAAGCAAACAAAAGCTGTGAAGTAATAACATGGGGCAGACCCCCCCCCCAAAAAAAAAACAATCAAAGTTGCCCTGAGAGAGACAGCAGGAGGAGTGAAGAAGAGTTCATAGAGTCCAGGTTGGTACCTTGGTTGTCTAGTGTGTTATGAGCCAGGTTGAGAGAGTGAATCACAGAGGCTGGGTTCTCTGATAACGCAGATGCCATCTTCTGTGGAAAATCCCTGTGGACAACATTAAAATGAAAAGTTTTATTTCTGCAAAATTGAAAATTCAATACCGATCTCAGATACTGACGAAACAAATCTCCTGTCTTACCTCAAAGCACTTTACAATAATTCCAGTGTTTTGCTTAAACGTACCAATTAATTGATAAAGGTACTTTAGATTTTTTTTAAATTAAGCTAGCATTGCTTTTGCACATGCTTCAAAAAATGTAATGTAATTAAATCAGGTAAACTTTCTAATATTTCAAATTCATCACATTTCAGGCCATTTTTGTTTTCATTTTGACAATTGGGTCTCATAGTTAATCAAATTCAGAAGTCCAGCATCTCAAATTATTAGAATATGTCATTTCAAGCTTAAGTAAAATATGGTTCAAAACATATAAACATGCATCTTTTGGTTTAGCTCAGCACACTTAGCTGCAATCATGGGGACGACTGCTGACTTGATAGTTTTCCAGATCATCAACATCCTTCAGGAGAGTAGGCCATGGAAGCTCAATGCTGAAAAGGCTGTCTGTGTGCAGAGGTCTGTGTCGAACAGTATGCATGGAAAGTTGACTGGGAGGGAAAAGTGTGGCAGGAAAAAGTGCACAAACAGTCTTGAGAGAACTGTCAAGAATAGGCAAGAACACAGGAGAGCCGTGCTGCAAGTGAACTGCGGCTGCTGTCAGAGCATCAAAAGTCACCGCCCACAGACGTCTTTAAGAAAGGAGCTACAAATCTGTCATAGTCCTCATATCGTTTCACTCCTGAACCAGAGGCAATGTCAGAAGCATCTTACCTGGGATAAGGAGAAAAACTCGGCTCGTGCTCAGTGGTCCAAAGTCTTCTCTTCAGATGAAAAAAAGGTTTCATTTCTATTGAAAATTAATTTTCTAGAGTTTTGAGAAAGAGGAAGAGTGGAGAGCCACAAGTTTGTAAAGTCTGACAATATGGAGTGCCACGTCATCTGCTGGAGCTGCTGAAGATTGGTTCACTGGTCTACCAAAAGCCTTCAGGACACTTTATGCTTCCATCCAGCATCTCCATCAGCTTTATGGAGATGCTGATTTCCTTTTCCAGCAGGACTGGACAGTACCTGCCTGACCACAGTGCCATAACTACTACCAAATGATTTGCTGACTGTGATACTGCTGTGCTCGATTGGCCAGACAACCCTCCTGACCTAAATCCCACAGGGAATCTATTGGGGTATTATTAAGAAGAAGATGAGAAGCACCGGCTATCAAAGCAAGCTGGTCTTCAATAACGCCTCAGCAGTGGCACAAGCTGATGGCCTCCATGTCGCACAGAACTGATACAGTAATTGCTGGTAAAAGAGCCCCAATCACACATCAAGCTGGACATTTCTATATTTAAATCATCTTTTATAACAAATATTGTTATAATATGTGATACTGGATTTCTGATTTTCATAAATATTGAGCTCAAAATTAAAACAAAAATGCTTGTAATAGTCAGTTTACATCTAAAGATTATGGAATTTATATAAGTTGATCTTTTAAAAAAACAGAAATTTTCAAGAAAATTTCAAGATTTTCTATTTTTGAGATGCACTAGTACAACTTATTCTGTCTTTTAGCCAATTGGCAGCTTATTCTCAGCTGACCAAGGCTAGTTTGAACAAAACTCTGATGAACATGAACAACACAGATTACAGCCAAGCAAAGTTAGCTAGTAAACTTGCTCCATCTAAAGAGTCAAACATTTCCCTCTGGAGAGAAACAAGGACTGTAAATAATTGACTTACTTTTGTCTGTCGGCTACAAACACCACTCAGAATGAAAGCTAATGTTTATCAATGTCCACTGCTTCCCAACACTTCTGCACATATTGCTCATCCACAGAACAATATGTACACAATGGCAGAACAAATTAATTATACAGTAGCAGATTTATAAACCCCACAGGAATATCCTAATATATATATATATATA
>NW_024582533.1:901288-923788 GCF_018398535.1 Haplochromis burtoni | reverse complement strand
AGTTTTAATTTTTTCAGAAATCTCTCGTCAGAACATGTATATCATGTTTAGGTGGAAACTAGCGAGCTAACTTCCTGCTAACTTCTAACTCCGTTAAATTTAATAAATTCTGTTTTCATGGATGCCTGGATGTTAAACTTAATTGTTACACCTGGTAAAGCAGCAACGCTGATCATTTTATTAAAGATGAAGGACAGTTTTTAACTCTCAGTGACGCCACAGTGTTCGTTTGACTTTGGGACCTGAAGCAGATGGAGTTTAGGGCTCAGATCACTCCAGGAAGCTCCTGACTACGGTAGCCGTAATGCTCCGACAATTTAGTGTTAGCATGGTAACTACTAAGTGTTTTGAGAAACACAAAGAAATGATAATTTTCTAAAAACGCCAAAGAGACAAGCTGATTTAATAAAATAATAAATCAATAGACAACACAAGAGAGCAAACATTTACATTTACAAACATTGTTTGTCTACATCTGGGGAGACAGTTCATAAGTGAGGGAGATTAAAAAAAAAGATATTTACTATGCGCATGTCTTTGCAGTACAGCTTGGTGAACCAGGTGTTGTAGGCAATGGATGCCACAATCACTGCCAAGTCCCTGGAAAGAAGACGACAGATAAAATTCAAAACTTTAAATTAGCAAACTCCATCTGCTCAAAACCATTTGATCCCATTGATCTATAAATTTGCATTATCTCAGGCCAAACTTATTCTATGCTCTGCATTTGGTAAAAAGCAGTTTATCATTGTGACAGGGAGAACAGCACGGGCAGGGCTGCTTTCTAAAAGATGACTGATACTGCAGTCCTGCTGAGGGGAAGAAGCAGAGTGAAATGGAAAAAAAGGAAAGGAGAGAGAGATGTAAAGATCGATGGCCGGGTCAGTGGATTATTCAATAAAGCCACACTCTGATCCCAACTACAGACCTCAAACACTGCTACATCCACTACTGTACACCCAGACATAGAGCCCACAGATGATCCTGTGTATGCGTTTGGGAGGGAGAAAGTGAGAGAACAGAGAGAGCGAGAGAGGGTGTTATTTAGAATCCTCCAAGGTCCAACTATGGCCGTACTGCTGCTACACCTGCTATACATCATCTGACAAACAAGCAGCAACACAGAGAGAAGGGATGCACAGAGAAAGCGAATACACACAGGGAAAGACGAAGAAAGGATGATACGGAGGAAAACACAGAGTGAAAGGGGGGAAAGGAGGAGGAAAGAGTGTAATCGGACCAAGGATGTTTCTGTTGCAGTAACCAGGACATTACAGTTTATCTCAGAGGAATAAAATGGCTACAGGCTGTGTTCTTTTTTCATTAGCATGACAGCCGTCAGACCAGTCCATTCTGACAAACACGGCCAAGTCTGTGCAAGCGAGCAGATGATGCACACGTCAAGATTCATCAGCACTGTCTGATTCATGTTTTGACAGCAGGACATGTAATTGACCTCTATGATCCAGCTCAGTCGTGCAGCGTGTTGGTGTTTATGTGTCAATTTGTACTGGTACGTGCGGACGCGGTGGCACAGTGGGTCAATCTGCTGCAGTTTATGTCCTTAATTGGATCGTTTTAGGTTTAGGACAGGGATATGAAACTTTATCCCTTTCAAACTTCAGTAATCTGCAGCATAAGGAATTAGAGGCAAGAGAGCAGAGTGGCCAGTCAACAGTCATTTCTTACAG
The DNA here is from genome assembly GCF_018398535.1 of Haplochromis burtoni. Lineage (NCBI taxonomy): Eukaryota > Metazoa > Chordata > Actinopteri > Cichliformes > Cichlidae > Haplochromis > Haplochromis burtoni. The sequence continues at coordinate 922,097 of NW_024582533.1, read as the reverse complement.
TGCTCTGGGGAAAATGCACATCGATATCAACATGGATACTTGACCGATTTTCCTGCATACGGGTCAGGAATAGACACCCCCCGAAGCTTTTTCCTTTAACAATAACATTTCAGAGACTACTTTTCTAACCAGTGAAGAGGAAATAAAGCGTGAAAAACAGGATTACCAAGATACAGTTGGAGCAATCACAGAGAAAGGTGTCAAAGGAACCCCTCTACTTTAGCTGTCTTACGCCTGCCAGGACTATTCTTCCTCACTAACCAAAAAGGAAAATAAAGTATAAATGCACATAAATACTGTATTTTGAGCATTTCGTGATCTGTTATCAAGGACTCCATTTGAAATAAAAACACACCACAGGTTAGACAGCAATTTTTACAAACAGTTTTAAAAAATTGGGAGTTATGGGTTTACCAAATATTAAATTTTATTATTGGACTAATAATTTAAGAATAACTCAATTCTGATTGCAATCTGACTCATTTTGGCTGTCATCAGTTTGGCTTACAATGGAAGCTGCTTCTCGTGAGTTGGTATCTCTGTCAGCCTCAGCTCACTCCATGAAAAGTTCCTCTTCTGAGTATAATAAAGACATTATTGTCTTTAGTATAATAAGGCTGGGAATCTGGAAGCAATCCAAGCACAGTTTTCATACCCGAACATATTCAATATCTGCTCCTGTAACTGTAAATCATGTCTTTCGTCCATATTTAACAGATGAATCATTTCAAACTTGGCCCAACCTCATTTAAATATCTCTAAAACGTTTGCCCTTTCCATCAGTTGTCTGATAAAGTTGGATAACCTAAACATAATTTCTTTTAGATATTTACAAATCTGTAGCTTTATGAGCAAAACATTCCCTTAGTGTCCAGGTTTTCGATACTTGAACTAGAAAGGAATGATTTCATATACTGTATTTATTCTCAGAATCCTTCCTTTCATCTGGTTTCCCTGAAATCTTTCAAAACATGCCCTTCATAATGCACATAAATCATATTTTTGGATTAACTCCATTGAAAAGCATGCACCGCCTACATTTATTACGAAGTTTAACATTTCTCAATTTTATAAAGACAAACCTAACTTGTGACAGGTGTTGTCAAGTCCCAGGAAAATCACGTTCATGTTTTGATCTTGCACGGTTTTGCAGCACTTCTGTGAAGAAATTTTAGATCCTGATCAAATATCACTGGAAAACCAGTGGAACCTAATGCTCTGATGGATTGTGTTTTTTATACTGCCTTTGCTACTTTACTGCCTAAATGTAAAACACGACTTAAGTGAAAATCTCCCATAGCTCCCCTACATATTCAATGGATAAGAGAAGCTGTTAGTATGTGTTGCTGCTCTACTTTGAAACAGCTAAGGGCCTTCAGACAGAAATTTAACATGATGTGGGACCTTTTTCACAAATACGTTAAACAGTTGGACTTTTCAAATATCAGATTCTATATGAAGCTTTTTTAAGGCATCGCAGGTTAAGAGTTATTGTTGTTCACGATTTATTTATTTATTTATTGGTTTTATCATTTTTGATATAGATATGTATATTGGAAAATACAGCAACTTGAAATTTGTTTTATGCAACTTGTACAATATCAATAAGGCTGAGCTGGTCTCTTTAAAGGAATATGCCTGCTCTTCCCACTGCTTAGCTTTGATCACAATTACTGTCACTTTTGTTGTTGTTTTTTATTGTCCTGTTGCCAAATTCGATACATTAAAACAAAATTAAAGAGTGTTCAAGTTCGATCAGATGATTGTTTTTACAGATAGTCCTGCCCTATCGACTGCACACTTCTATCTGTGAAATCAGTTTTGGGTAAATGTCATGGTCCTGAGTCTGAGGACTCAGTGTTTTGTGTTTCCTTATGCTTTTGTTCATTCCGAGTGTGTATTCTGTTGTGATTTTGCCATTTGTTAGGTTTCTGTTCTTTGCCTGCCTGCTCCCACTTCTCTGTGTTCCCTCTGTCTGTCCATGATGTTATTGTGTCTGCTCATGAGTCTGCCTGTCAAGTTCAGTGTCCTGTCTGGTTCTCTGTGTCTGTTAGTTTCCTGTTTTATTCTGAAAGTTCATGTCTCATGTCAGTGTGTTCAGTTTTACCTCTCCCCTGTCTCGTTAGCCTAATCCCTCCCAGCTGTGTCTCCCTCCTGTGGCCCATTCCCTGATTACTCCCCGTGTATTTAAGCCCTGTGTTCTCCTGTGCTCTCTGTTGTGTCGTCTGTTTAACTCAATGTCTGTCTGCATCATTCTGTGTAACCTGGTGTTCAGTCTGCGTCTCTCCGCCATCTTTCATTGTGTATTTTGTTCCTCCTCCCGTGCGTGTTTGGTTTAAGTTGAGTTCTTTAGTTTTCCCCAGTTTAGGTTGGTTTACTCCCCGCTCTGCTCCTCCTGTTTTTGTCACCTTATCACCTCTGCAAATAAACATTCACTCGCACCCCCGTCAGTGCCTGCATCTTGGATCCTTTTCTCAATTCACCACACGACTGCTGTGCAGCCGTGACAGTAAAGGCAAGAGAGGATTTTAAGGACTGGATAATATATAATAATTAGGTTTACATATATACACACACACACACACTGATAAACTTGTATTTGTCCACAGGAAAGGCTGAACTCCACTGAAGATAATAGTGGTGCTTGACAGGAGGATCCTTTCCATAGCAAAGAAAAATCCATTCACAATATAATAACCTTCGGAACAGAAAGGCCAGATAAGAGTTTGACAAAAAACATCTGAAAAAGCCAGACCAGCTCTGAAACTGGCTCCTTTGCACAGATGAAAAGATTGCCTGTGGCAAAATGACTGAAGGAAAGAGAAAAGCATGGAGAGGGCTTGGAAAAGCTCATGAACGGAGGCATAGTACAACCCCTAGAAAACACAATGAAGAAAGTGTGATACGTGGGCATGTGTGGTCTATCATGGCTCTGGGTCACTAGTGTTAACTGATGATGTTAACAGATGAGTAAACTGTGAGGAGGAGAGTTAAAACTTCTGCTTGGATTCAGCCAAGTGCAGCAAAGTTATCTGGACAGCGATTCACGGTATAGACAGACAAACACTGCAAGAACTACCCAGAAGGGTTTTTAAAGGTCATGATGGGCAATTATGCAAAGGCCAGTCAATCAACTCATCTTAACCCAATCAAGCATCGATTACAATGAAGGAAAAACAAAAACACAAGGAAGCAAGGACAAACAACAACTGAAGACAGCTTAAGTAAAGGCCTGATCAAGCATCGCAAATCCATAGTTTGGTGATGTCAACGGGTCCCAGACTTTAAGCAGCTATTACCTGCAAGGAATTGTCAATAAAGCATTAAAATAACAGTTTAATTTATGATTATGGTAATTTGTCCAATTACATCTAAGTGCCTGAAATGAAAAATGTCTAACTCTTCAATGCTGCATGCAGTATTTCTTTTAAAAGACAGAGAACATGTGCACTTTAAGCAAATATTCATACTCAATAACTCATAACTATAGCTTCATGTTCTGGTAAATGGCTAAAATAACTACAAAAAACAAAGTGCCCAGAAATGTGTGGAATTAACTGTATACAGTTCTTCCACAAGCATAGTTGGAAAATATTAGGTTCTTGTTACTGGGTGTACTTTAGAGAATATAATTGGAGCACATAGATGTCAAACATACAGACTGTGGGCCAGAACTAGCAGGCCAAAGGGTCCAATTTGACTCAGTGGGTTGCAGAGGAGGAAGCCATAATTTCTGGACCATTAAGCATTGTGTTGCAGGCTGTTAAGAACGGATCATGTCATAGAATTGCTTGTCCAAAACTATTAATTTTATCTAGGCAGAGGTCTGATTTTTTGTCAGTTTTACAGCCTTCTTTTGTACCCGCAACCTACATACCGGACAAAGTAGGTAATTAAGCTAAGAAGCTGTGTATGCACATTTCCTTGATTTACAACAGTCACATTTCTTTATAATGAAAATAGATTGGCAGAAAGTGGAAAAAAATTAGATACAGTTGAAAATTGCCCTTATTTTTCTTAAGACATGTCAGGCTGTGTCATGGTCCTGGGTTTTAGAGCCAGTGTTTTTTAATTTTGCACTTTCTAGTTCTGTTGGTTGTTCGTTTTATCTTGGTTCTTGGTTTACTTTTCATGTATTATTCAGAGATTTTGTGTTATTCCTTTTGCTGGTTGGGGTTTGTTATTTACACTATATTATTATGTATCATTATTTATTATTTAAACTATAAATGTATTATTTATAGCCACAGAGTGCTATTAGTTTTGCTGTCTAGTTTCTGTTCAGGGTTATAGTTTGTTAATATTGCATTTCTTCCTTCAGTTTATCCTGCCTCCCCCATACTCTCCGGGTCTTCTTACGTCTCCTTCACTGTGTTAATGTTCCTATTTTCAGTTACTTCCTGTTTTATTTTGATAGTGTCTTGTTTCATGTGTGCTGTATTTAGTTTTGCTTCCCTTGTCTTGTTTTCCCCGATTAGTTCCAGCTGTGTACCCCAGTGTTTCCCATTACCCTAGTTATGTAGAGTGTATTTATAGCCTTTGTCTACCCTAAGGGCTTTGTTGCATCTTACTGTTTACACACCTCTGTTTTCCCTCATGGATCTCCAGTTTGGATTTATGGTTTTCACCTGCCTTTGAACTGTCTGCCTGGCTTTAATAAATGTTTGTTTTCTGTTCTTTAATTCTGTGCCTTGAGTCTGCATTGGGTAAATCATTCTAAACATGATCACCCCTCATTTCCTGTTTTGGTTTGTTTTTTGAGAAATTTCATGAAATTGGTCTTAAGAAATAGTTTTCCTGGTTTAATTAAAAGTTTGTCTTAAGACGTAAGATTTTCACTTATACCTGACACTTGAATCTGACCATTTTCAGAAGACTATTTTTTGTTTGTTAAGCTGCTTAACACTGACCAATGAATCTGACTGCAACAGCTTCATTTATCATTGGTCTCTCCAGAGCCCAAATCTCAACATTACTGAAGCAGTGAAGCATCTTGACAGAGAACAGAAACAAAGGCAAACAACCTCCAAAGAAGCGCTTTGAATGTTCTTCAAGAAGCCCGGAGAACTATTCCTGAAGACTCCTTACTAATTACATGAAAGCTACCTAAGAGAGTTCATGCCGTTCAGGTTTCAATAAACTCCTGCACTATTTCCAATTCTTAGCAAAATATAAAAAAAAGAGGATAGCTTAAGACTTTTGCAAAGTACTGTATGCTTAATTGTTTTCTTGCAAAGAGATAAGTGCATCACTATCATGAAGGAAGACTAATAAAGTACCAAGATTGAAAACTCTTGATCGACCTATCAGATTTAGCGTACATTGGTGGTAATTTACCGATCTATCAGTATAAGCATTTTCAACGTCAAATACATGAAAATTTCAAAAGTAATGTAAACAATAGATACAAGAAATGCCCTTCAACCATTTTATTGAAGTTGATGTCGCATAGTTTGCCCATCAGAGGGCACTCCGCATCTTCCTTGTTGGCAACATACATGTTTGGGAAACCATAAACACAACAACCAAGCAGCAGCTAACAGAACATAAATAATTATGAAAATCTATTATTTGAATGTGGATTTTTAAAATAACCAAATCTTGGCTGGGCATCAAACTGACGATCAAAATTCCTTAGACTCTCCACTACTTGCCAAACAATATATTAATGAAAATACTCTATAAGGTCATTTATCAGCATTACAGGTGCTAAGCAACCTTTCAACAGAGTCTAAGTGGTTAATCTAGGTTAACAGTCTGATAGCGTTAGCATCATCTTGACTGACATCTTGACAGTAACTATTTGAACCATAATAAAATTCAAAGTCTTCTAAGTGCTGCAAAAATAAAGCAAATCCTATCAGCCGCTCCAACAGGAAGAAAGCTCCATTCAAAGCATATGAATGTGCTGCATTGCAATGAATCAAAGTTACAGTTTAACTCCGTTCTAAACACAACTCAGATCCAGTAATAGTGACAGGTGGGGCAGATGGCCCGGCTTGTTATGGAGTCCAACTTTAGTAACAGGAAAAATTAAACCAGTCAGAAAGTTGGAAAGCAGCTGGACACTCTACATAGACAAGCGCTTATTAGCATGTGTGTATGCACACAGAGGGTGGACTGTCAATCCAAGAGGTGCCTCTACATGTTCTTGAGTCAGCAAGGCGTAACAGTTTTTTCTCTCTCTGTCTCTCTCACTCGCCAAACAAGCAACTGTATGAAACCACAGAATCTCTACCCAAATTCACACACACTCCACCTATTTGTGACTTTGCAGTAGACACACAGAACCCAGAGTGACAGCGACTCAGCCGAGGAGAACGAATGGGGAGCCAATACAGGAAGCAAAGATGACGAGGACGAGACGGGCCCTGAAAAAAGGTGTCCGTTTTCAGTCAACACGAGTGAGCACAGTCTGTGTTTGGACAGACAGCAGTCAGCAGAAAAAGCATCGCCCTGTCGCTCGCGGTAACGGTAGATGAGATCAATCGGGGGAGATGGAGGGAATAGAAATGTGAAAGGACAAGGAAGGCAGGAAAAGAGTAATGCACCACAAATAGCCTCTGGCACACGGAACAACCCATTCTTACATCGTTTGTGTGGCCATTTTACAGACTTTCTTGATTATTTCCTGCATTTATTTATTTATTTTTTTGTGATATTCTTCGCTTCCTTTATCAGCCGTGATTTGATACGGGCTGGAGAGAGACAGACTCTTGAGCATGGGATTGTGGGCTCATGGGAACAATATGCTGAAGGAAGATCTTGAAAAACAGTACGGGCAGGCAGCTCCCACTTTATCACAATGAATATGAAGAAATTGTACAAAAAAACAAACAAACAACAACAAAAACAACAGAAAGGCAGCGATTTGGGCTCTCAATGCGAAAGACATTAATATATTCATGAGCCTCTGCTGCAATCATGTTTCTATGAATGGATTTTTGATTTACCACCATAGCAAGGTTTCACTCCTATGAGGAGATCTACGTTTTTAAATGTGAATATGTTTTCTAAGTCAGAAGTGCTGTTGCTACACAAGAAAGTAGAAACCATACATACACCTCTGGGCTTTTTATGGACAAAACAAATAAATAAATGAATCTTGAAACAAAAATAAGCTCGTCTGAATTCTGCTTTTGCATGTCAGCTGTCAAATCTTTTTATGATCGTATCAGTTGGGCAAGTTCTGCGCTCCGACACTATACGTCTGAAAAAGTAGACGCACACACAGAAAAAAAAAAGGTACCAGCAGGGAAGTAGAGGAGAGCACACATGGCATCTTAAAGTTGTGGATTCTGCCTCTGAAGGTGTTTCATTCCACATCATCTAAGATCTTAGCAAACTTCTAACAAAACCCAACAGAAGCACAGGAGGGAAAGGGAGCCAGAGAGTCAACAGAAGAAAATTTTAACCACAGAGGGTCTTGTTAGACAAATAGCCGCTCTCGTGTAAGGAAAGATGAACAGTGACAGCTGAAGAGACACACAGGAAAAAAAGAAGAAGAAAAAAAAAACAGTCCACCGTGATGCAAAATAAAATGCAGACCTCTTCCAAAACTACAAGGCACTCATAAAGCCCAAGAACACAGATGTGTTTTTATTGTTTTTGGTCTTTACTCCAGAGCACTGGGATATAAAATCACCATTAGTTTTAAGTGCTGAGTTTTGACTTTCAATTCCCCGTCGACCGCTTTATTACATTTGTTTACAACACACCTAAACCCAGTGAGACGGTAATTCTGGACCCATAATCAATTTATGCAGTTTTCTTATCTTCTACAGTTCAGAGCCATAAATCAGTTCACGCATGTTGGTAATAATGTCTTCTTTTTTCCCTCTTCTCTATGTTGACAGAATGAAAAGGTCAAACTGGGCCTTGAGAGCAGGGAAGAATTTGGTTGAGCTGATACAAACTTTTCATTCTCTACACGAGGAGATGATTTTGTAAGCTGTCATCCAGAGACCAATTAGAGAACTGTAACCCTGAACTCCAGCAGGAGCAAATGGATAATTCTGTAAAACCTCCCACTTCAACTCTGATTAGGTGAAGAGAGAAGAAAGCAGGAAAAAAAAGGTCTATATCTTATTTCATTTCAAAAGATCCGTGCCCATAAAGCAATGTGGTTTCCGTAGACCTGTGAATTGGATGGCTAGCGGGTAAAATTGCAGGCCATAAATAGCTCAAAATCTGCTGCCCTTCACTTGAAAACTGATTTTGCTGACTTTCACCCTAGAAAGCCTTCCTCTGTTGAACTGGCAAAAGTTTCTCTGCACTTGCCTCTAATTTGATCACGTGAAGTACATGTATGTGGGAACCATCTGGGAACTAAGTGATCCCTGTGAGAATCTTTTCAAATGAAATGATTTTGCACACTCATACGCAAAACTTGGTATAGAACTACACCTATACTGAGCCGTTCAGTGGAACGGCCTTGACTTGTGCAGAAATGTAGCTTGACGGGTATTCCATATCAGACTGGAAAGGAAGAAAAAACCCACTAAATCAGTAGGAAAAGAAAGGTGGCTGCAGACCGATTCTGGCAAAGCAGCACGAGTGAGCGTGCCAAACGCCTGGCTGATGTCTGTGGGTTACATACATCTGCCAAAGACTGACTCCAGCAGAACTAATGAATATCAAATACAATGAGTTTGTGTTAATGTGTCCATTTGCTCTCTGCAACTAACTTTGTTAGTTAATTGAGCTGTTCAAATCAGTGCGAGCTCCCACACTGTACTAAGACTAGGCATGGCCACAATGTCAGTAAACTACCTCACCTGCTGTCGAGGTGGCTGAAATCCAGTAAGTTGAACTCCCTGTTGTCCTGAGAGTGATAGATTGTGTCAACATCCTGGAACAGAGAGGAGGAGGGAAACAAACAATAACAGACAGAGTTTGAGATAGATATGAGACAGTATCATGAAAAATATATTTTCCACTCTACAAAGAATAGCAATCTACAAAAGGTAATATAGACAACAAACACAAGTGGATTTGTTCTGCGAGTATGCTTTCCTCACCCACTGCACTTCTTCTTTGCAGCCAATACCGTTGTAATCGCAGAGAGCTGCATAAGTCTCAGAAAAACCTCCTGAAAATACGAAGGAGAGGACAACAAGTCAATTCAAACTAGACCATGACAGATCGGAAATGGCAAGGACAGAATGAAGTAGCGGAGAAGACATGGAGAAACGAAGAGGGGAGAGGGTGCAGGCCAGAGATGAAAGAGGGAGTCAAAAAGAGTGAGACAGAGATAGTCAGCTGAGAGGGAGAGATTAGCTGTAAATATTGAGGTGAGATGAAAGTACAGAACCATGAAGGAGCTCTTCTTGTAGATTAATAGGATTACTAGCAGAAAGCAAGTGCATCCAGTAACTTTGGTCTTCTGACCCACTTATGGACAAGTCTCCAAAATGGTTTGCTGTGAGCTACTGAGTCAGCGTGTGAATGGACTCTGAAGTGCTGCATGTATGAATGTGCGTGCGAGATGTGGTTAGAAAGGTAGCAGGGCTCTCACCGCAAGTTTTCTGGGGATCTAATGATGACTCAGAGTTCGGTGAAAACTTGTGACTCCCATCGGGCATTTCTCCCTCTGCTCGACAAATAGGAGGGCTGAAACAAAGAGAGGAAGGAGATTCAAAGCTAGCTCGTGCTGGCAATGATGACGCCAAAGTGCAGATGTTCAGCCAGTTTAATGCTTGCCATGTCCAACATCTTAGAGCTTCCCAGGCCATCATGTGCAGATTTGAATGAAACACAAGGTACATGTGAAGTTGAATGGAATTATAGTCATTTAATATGTACATTTTTGATTGCAGTTGACTAAACTGTTATCCAGCATTTAAAATTCTATCCTCTTTGTGGGGGAAGATGTGAAAAAACAATTTCAATTTCAACTGACAATAAGAAAAGAAGCTTAATGTGTGAAATGCTTATTAAATAATTAATAATTGTAATTGTATGTACTGCATTCAATCAACAACTGTACATTTGTACTAAAACAAAATTGTAATTGATCTGACTGAAAAGCTCATTTGATGTGAATCATAATTTAAGCAGGATACTTACATTCACGGCAATCCTCTAAACCAGGGGTGCCCAATCCCAGTCCTCGAGAGCTACTATCCTGCAGCTTTTAGATGCATCCCTACTCCAACACAGCTGAATCAAATGGTTTGATCTCTTCAGCATGCCATCATGTTTGGCAAAGGCCTGATAACAAGCCATTCATTTGATTCAGGTGTGTGGGAACAAGGATGCATCTAAAAGCTGCAGGACGGTAGCTCTCGAGGACCGGGATTGGGCACCCCTGCTCTAAACCATAGTCTAGTCTGGCCTTTATTCATATAATGCAGTAGAGATAAGCCAGGAAATGTGTGGAAAGAGCAGGGACAGGACATTCAGCTAGTGTGCAGCCAACAAACTCAGCTGTTAAAGGCAATAAGTCCATGTGTTAGGCATCCTGTGGTGTAATACTACGACTAAACAACCTCTGACTAAATAAAGACGCCTGCTGCAGAACGCACATAAAGTGAAAATAGCCGAACCTTTCATTTTAGCTAGGATTTCTTTTTATTAGATTGAGCTGGTTCAGGTTTCTCCCTGTCAGATTAACCAGCAACAATGGCACCCAGATAAAAATGAGATTTGCCTCATTATAGGGCAGAACAGTGGTGGAATTGTTGGGTTTAAATCCATCAGCAGGCTGGGTACTGTTTGTTTGCATGCATCTCTCACAGTCCTCCGACTTCCCCTCACAGTCCAGAGACATGCACATTTAGCTAATTGGTGATGCTAAGTGGCCATAAATGTGATTGTGAGCGTGAATGATCATTTGTCTTCCTGTAATAGACTGGTAACATGTCAACTGGTATAAGCCCCACCCTCCCACAGAGTTAGAGCAGGGTGTCAAACATAAGGCCCAGGGGCCAGTATCTGCCCAGCTAAGACTCCAATCTCCTGACACCTTTGGAAATTTAAAGGCAGGCATAGGTTTTAGACTTTCAACTGTATTTTCACAAGTTTTAGAACTTCCCTGCTATTCATACTACACAACAGTAATTAAGGTAAACCTCTTAGTTAAACACCTATAGCATTAAAAGTATAGTTAGTTAAGTAGTTATTTTTAATCTGATGTGAAATGAGAGTTTCTTTGATCAAAGTGGGCTCTATGTGGCCCATTGAGATGGTTCACAATAAATCCACGAACCCTGCTGCAACAATACCTAATAAGTATATTTGTCATCTATATTTTATGGAGAGAGGCACACGGCTGGATTATTAATGAGTATTTTTTTGTAATGAGAAGGCCTCTGGTATCAGTTAGAGGTTTAGGGAAAAGTACATTCTAAATATTATACTTCTTTCCTTTGGTGCTGTTGCTAAAGAGTCCTTAAGCAAGACATTGAACTCCCAGTGGCTTAAGCGGAGTACTGTAGTGCCCAAGAGACTATACAAAGACACAAGGATGCACCAAGGTTCGAATGAATGAGTATAACCCTTATTCCCAGCAGGCTCACACCCTGGTAGGTATCATAATGATACATCTTTACACAACGTCCAGTGAAATTAGGACATTAAAAGGAAATTTGACTTAAACATTGAGATCTCAAATGAACTCCTGCAAAACATAGCTCATCCACCTTTTCTACCTTTCTGCCTTATTTGCATCAGAAAGAAACAACAAGTAAGCAGAGCGTGTAGGGATGGATCAGAAAGCAAATACTGTGTTCACACATAGTACTGCGGCTGTACCTGCTTTGGCTTTTTGATAGGATTACACCGTTACACTGTGGAATTCAACACACACCATCCTTAATCGCATTTGTCAACAAAATCACACACACAACACCCAACAACATCCGTGACCTTAATCCCTGCCTTATCTCCGCAATCATCATCATCCGCCCCAGAGCGTGCATACGTGCACGCTCTCTAGATACTATCTGCATCGTGTACCAATCAGTTACCGGGCCGCACAATTAAACCCACAACACAAGGTTCCTCCCTGTGTTCTCTCCCCTTTCTTTATTTCTCTTTAAATGTCCTCACTGGAAGCAATCATCTGCCGCGGCCCTAATGGAAAAGAGCTATTCTGAACGATGATAAAGTGCAGAGATAGCCTTGTGCAGGTCAATAGTGGAGCACAGTCAATCCCAGTGCTCTCAGAAATTGTAGATGAGAACTAAGAGAGAGGGAAACAAACTCTGTGCCTTCCTTTCCTCCTCATACATTCTAATGACTGCGGGACAAAACTTTCTGGGCTTTTCATTGTGTGCATCCTTTGCGCTTTACCGCTTTAGATTAAAGCGTAGAGGACGTTCAGTGCCCGCTGTAGGATTTTCATCAGCATAAGAATGTGTTTCTTTTGACTTCAGGGTTGAGGCGACAGCATCTACTGACTGAAAGTACTACGTAAACAGCAAGAAAACGAAACCGTGCCTCGCGGTAGCAGCCTACTCAGCGTCAGCTGGCAAATTAAGCCCAGTGATTGCTAGGTGTAAGAGTCTACAATGACACAGAAATGGGTTGGAGGGAAACTACTGCAAGATAAGAATGATTTTTGGCTGTTAAAGAGGAAAGCAATCCTAAAGTGAAGCTGCCAACTTGCCAACACACTGTCAAAGTCTGTTAACGTGGGACAACTTGCCTTTGCTGCTCAGCAACATAAAGCACAAAAACAGAAAGCTTCGGCACTTTGCTCGAGGATGGCGACGCTTGACATTGCTTACGCATAAATTGAGTTGTTGAAGACTCTGGAGAGGGCATAGTTGATGTGGCTGACCATGTGATCCAGCTGTTCCTGGGTCTGCAGCCTCAGCGAGTAGGTGGTCTTGTCTGTATCGATGATTACCTGTATCGACAATGACAGTTTTAATCCCATGAGAGTCAACGCTGCTACGACGGTACAGTTGGCAGGAAGCGCCGCTCTCACCTGGTGTTCTGGGTAGGTGTTCATTGCTCTGATTTCCAAAAAATTGAAGGTGACCTCGACCTGAGAGAAGCAGAGATGCATCACAAGCTCAAACAAAATCCTTATGTTACCTAATCTCAGCTTGTTTTGTTCACAAAATATTGTACAGAATAAAGAAGATTCTGAGTTCTGATGATGCCAATTTGCTCAAAAGGAAAACTCAAATGAAGCTGGAAGCACACACACACACACACACACACACACACACACACACACACACACACACACACACACACACACACACACAAATCAAACATGAATTAAGAAAAAGCTAAGGCTTCTTAAACTTCTGGGAAAACACAGGCTGACCAGTAAAATTACATCTGAAACTGTTCGCTCTCACTCACCACCTATAAGTAGTGGTTAGATGTGCAAATTTGCAGAAAGAGATTATTGACAACCTAGTGGATGCCTTCCAATCTAGCTTGAACTGTTATCTTGATCGACTTTGGCGGCAATTCAATAGATCTACTCTAAAATTCAGACTAAATACCTTCTTTTGGAATTTTCTGTTATGTTTGTCCTGCACAAAAGTGTTTCCGCTGCAAGTCAGCTGGTCAGCAGCCTAATCTCTGCCCCAGATTCTTACTACAGCTGTGCATGTGAGAGAGAATCATCGCCCTGATGATTTGCTGACTTGCTTACAACCCTTCTGATCAATTCACTGCTCATCATTTCTAGTGAGCACAGTGCTGTGATGATGGAAAATTATTATGGCCAAACAAATACAATTTGAAATGGGATCACTACTAGTACTGGCTAATAAAAAAAACATTTTAAGAAATGTATTTGCAGTCATGCTAGATGAGATACTACTCCTATGTCTGTAGTGATATCACAGACTGTATATTAAAGATGGAAGCCGATTTGGGGTAAAAAAGTGAAGCCATAAGTCCACTGAATTATTTTACTTAATAATCACCACCAGGAGGCAAAACATTAGTATGATAGTATAGAAACTGAAACAACTCTATTTCTCTTTAAGTTTATGACATCAGTAAAGACTATCCAGATGAGTTTCAAGTCTTATTGAACACAACCTCATTTATTTTAAATTAAATTTTGGTCCCATTCAGAGTAATAAAGATAATAAATTGGGTTATCTTTTAGGGTTTCCTATAAGTCACTGATGAATGGCTGTGTAATGTAGCTCAATTTCTTATTCATCCACTTTCAAACCCACAAAGATGGCTGATCAAAATCTATTTATGGGCTTAATTAGAACTAATTGGTGGCACCATCTTGACTGCATCCACCTTAAGTGTATTAGCAAAAAGAAAAAAATATGCATTAGGTTAGCTTTGCACAAATAGTGGAAGCAAGGACAAATGGCTAACCTGGCTCTATTAAAAGGCATTACAGTCCTCCTACTTTAACCAATCAAGGTGTTCAAAACATAAACTGTAGATAAAAGATGATTAGCACCACCAGGACATCACCCACTGGTTATTAATGTGCCAACTTGAAGCGTTAAGTTGAGTGTACCCTGAAGCACACTCCATTTTATTCTCCGCTTTACTCCAGTGGGGACTATTGACACTTAAAAGATCAAGAAATCATAAGGAAAGTGTTTACTGAGATCATTAAGAAAGTGAGAAGTGGGGCTGTTTTCCCCACAGACTTTGACCCAATGAGGCACCTCAGGGAGACAGGTTTAAGGCACTACTGGCTTCACTTTTGTGACCCAGAAGTTTGTTGTATCTTTTATATACAGTGTATTGTTGAAACAGCCAGTAGCAAAGGTGACCAGCTGCATCTTAGCTACTGGCTGCAAGCTAAAAACTATATTTACATCCTCAAACTGCTGCTTTAGTTTTATCCCACCTGCCCCTCGTCGTCTACATTGTAATTGTCATCATTACTACTATCATCCTATAACATCATCACTGCAGTCATCATCGTTATCTCTTTTCTCCTGCTCTGAAAAGCCTTTGATTTTTTTTTCTTTGTCACATTTTCTGCGAATTACCATGAGATCAAGGCTGGCAAGTGAAAGCCATAAAATTCCACTGAGAGCGGGGGAACATTTACCTTGGTGGGCACTTTGACAGCAAAGAGATACAGTCTCCATGTTGCCAGGACCTGAGGGGAGAACACATTTATATTTCTGTCAGACAGCAGGAAATGCAAAATGCAAATCGCAGCAAAAAATAGCACAGCACAAACATCCCATAAAGAGAGCAAATCATCTCCGCAGTTCATCCAAATGGCTCGTAAGTCATGCTAAGCACCCTAGACATTAGTGAGCTAATGACGACAGCACGTGAGCGTGCGTGTGCGTATGTGTGTCAAAGACATATGATGGCGGGACTGCAAGTCATTTCACAGTCCAATTTATCGTGCCAAGTTGTGGTGATGGAACTAAGTAGTACTTATTCAACAGACGCCTCATCGCCCCGGCAAGAATACTGGTGAAGTAACAGGGAGAAGACAAAAAAAAGACAGAGGAAGAGTAAGCAAAAAGAGTTGTGCTTTTGTCAGAAAAAAGCCATTACCATTTAAAAGTGTCTGGGGTAAATTAAGAGAAAGAAAATGTGAATAAATTCACATCTGCCTATGCAATTAATCTCATTCATAATTCAGAAATTCCATAATTAGCATACTCAATACATGCATGCATGCACTGCGCGTCTCTAGCCCTTCCAAGCCGCGTCTCTAACTCTCGACCACTGTCTCCATGCTCTTTTTCAGCCAGCTTTCAAATTGTCTTGTCCATAATTCCTTCCCTTGCATCCTTTCATTCCTCTGATTTCTCTCTTCATCTCCATGGAAATGTGTTCATTTTCTTGCTTAATCCCCAACCCCCCCTCCCATCTCCCAATGTGGCACTGTGTCCTGCCTGGTTTGCTCCCACCTAACACCTCACTCCAACCCCTCTTGCCCTCACCCCTCTCCCCCCCCCTCTCCCAAGTCCCCTGTCTCCTTTCCTGTTTCAGTTTTTCTATTCTTTTTTCTGCTCTGTCACTTTCAATTCCTCAAGGCCTCTCTGCGCTGAATGGCTAATGGCACCCTGCTGAGTGGCAGTGAGAGGAAGAAAGAAAATGAAACATACAAAGAGATACAGGGAGAGAGAGGAGAGATAGAGGAGGCGATAGAAGGGCAGAGACACCACTTTTCCCTCCAAATAATTAAGTCTTCTCCTCCACCATACTTCACCAACTCCCAGCAAAGCTCATCTCACAGATCAACCCTGTGTCTTAAATATATAGGCATCCATAACAGGCTCCAACAGAGAAGAGAGGCTGCACTAAGCTTGATGAGAGGCCTTTGTAGAAGGAGTCCAATCACAGCTCCTCCACAAATTTCCCATATAAATCCAGAGGGAAAGCACACAGAAGGAGGGGGAAAAAGGACAAAAGTTGAGACGCAAATACTGTATATATAATGAAGACGTGGACGACAGATGCACCACTATAAAATCCTGCTACCTGACAGAAGGTCTCATCATGTAAACAAAGGCATCAATAATGCAGGCTCACTGATGGGCGCCGATTTGATCCCCCGATGCTGAAGCAAGTCTCTTGCATAGGATTTCTCCTCTCTTGTTATATCATTTACAGGCTATCGAGGCATCATTAAAGACAAATCAATACTCTGGTTATTTTTTGCTTACTTGGCTGGGACGTGTGCAGCAGTGAAGGGAAAATGCACCCAATAATCCTCTACAAAAAAAAGAAAAAAAATCCCTGTTGTTTTGAGGTTTTATGAGCCGTCTAATTATGTGTTGTGTAACTTGGACGAGCTGTTGTCTGCGCGCCGCATCGACTGCGTTTAAAGAGAGTCAAAAAGCACGCTGTATTGTTTATAAAGTCGGCGAGGTTCAAGTCTTTTTGCCGTTTGCGAAAAGCAACGGAGACAACAGCCTGTCAGTCTCAATAAGCCTTTCAGTTAGCTTCCTGCATCATTTAACAGCCCACACTATATTGTAGCTAGATAGCAACTGAGTGGTAGACGGTAGTAAGCAATAGTCAGAGTTCCAGAGTAATACTTCAAAGTGCTTCACTTTAATATTTTAGACAGCTTAATCAGAATGGCCCAACGTTCAGAGCTGAGCAGCAGCCAGTCCTGTCAGTCTCCCCACCGCCCCGAAAGCTGTCACCCATATCAATCTGAATGATAATTTATATCTTCTGCCGTAATTGTCACACACGGCTTAGCGGGAGGCTGACATTTTCACAGGTGTACATATTAGTAATTTGTGTGGTGGAGCAGTACCGTAGCAACAGCTGTCGATTAATAAAAGTCAATCAGTGGGAGAAAAAAGGGAGAAAAGGCAAATATTTTGATTGTCAAGTAGAAACTGAAAATTCACATTTTTCCCTTTTTCAATATATTATGTAGTAAGGTGGATAACTCTGGGTTTGTGCTTGGTGGTAAGGATAAAAAGGAAGATAATCACCTTGGGCTTTCATTGTATTGCGAGGGATCTAATGAAAGGAGAAGATAATGTGGCAGAATGATTAACAATGAAAATAACTGGTGGAAGATAGAAGCAAATAAGAGACCATCTTATAGAGTTACGGTGCTGTTTAAATCAATCACTGTTAAGTAGAGATGCACAGATATCCATACCAATGTTGTTTCTCCTTTCTTGTTTGTCTTGTTTGCTTCCTTGGTATACAAGGGACATTTATAATACAAAAAATAATGTTTAAAGCCTTCTAAAGTCATTAAATTTGCTCAAATTTGTTAAAACAGTCCGACACAGCACACATATCGACCTCTGCCACTCGTGAATGTCATCTTATCCGGAAATAACAGGCAACGAGGAAATTATCAGCTGATTGCACCAAAGCCAGGAGGTTATACTTCAACAGCTTCTGATGACACTGTATTCTACAGCAAGTCAGATTATTCAATATTTGTGTATTATCTTTTTCAGTGTTTCACTTCACAGACAGCCCCTGAGCACTTGTCTTACAACTCAAAGCAAGTAAAGAACAATGTTATTGATTCAGGAAGTTTGAATGAGTGAATGTGTTTCTAGCTAAGTAGCAGGTGCGGTGCACTTTGTGCTTTGGGTAGAAAAGCTGCTCTTCTGTGCTTGATCTCTGTATGTGAATTTAAATGAATCAAAAATGGGAATTAATTGTATCTCATCATTATGCAGTTGCATTTGAGCACCCAAAATAAAAACATGGCTTTAAAATACATGTTTTATATATATATATATATATATATATATATATACACACACATGTATCCATCAACTGTAACCATCGTACATGAGCGTCTGTCAGTCAGGGATGGAGAAGATTACTGTTGGTCCTGTCCGTCCTCTTCCTCGACAATCACATAAATAAATGGGTTGTCCTAAGTAACCAAAAAGAAAGTCAATAGTTTCTGAAGCAGTTTCTGAAGCATAAAGATAATAAGTATCAGCTGGCACAAGCAGTGGCGCTAATGTCAAGTATGATGAGCCAGAAGCAGAATCCTGCCCACCTTGCCCTGACCCCCTCCCACAATAGAAGGTGACATTCTGGCAAACCTTCTATTCCGCAGATCAATCACAAATCCTAAAAGCTGCAGAAAGATTCGTTTTCCACCCAGGAAATCCTCTGAAATGAGATGGTCAACTTTTTTCTTTTTTTTTGATCTGGTCAGCCAGGCAGACAGCAGGCGACAATCTCTAAAAGTGATGTGGAAGTACGCGAGAGAAGGACTAGAAGGCGAAGACGATGGGGGGTGAGGGGTTGGGGGAGTCCAGAAGTGCCCTTGCGGTGATGGCACGGTGTCAAAGCTCTAGTTCAAAGATCTAGCCAGCAGGCTGGCCCCCGAAGCTCACTGCGGAGGACCGCGTGTACAGTACACGCACAGAGCAACAAACGCATCTCTACACTGCTTTGTGTGTTCGCGTGCACACGAGGCAGAGAGGGCAGAGGGCGGGGGCTTATATTAATCATAAGCTGTCAAGCTCTGGGTCTTGCACTTCAAACGAGATGGCGCAAATCAAAGTGTGTCTCTGGGTCTTGTACGTGTAAATGTGTATGCGTGTGTGTTGCGGCATTGCCTCTGAAGGGAACAAGAAGAGGATCAGTGCCAGATTCGGCCGCCTGCGGTATTTCTGGCTCGGCCACAAGGGCATTTAAAAAAAAAACCCCAAAAGACATGCACACAAACACACACCGGGGTGAAAATCAGAAACATTCTATCGCCAATATTTGCATACGTTCAGCGTGCTCCTACAGCACACACTGCTTTTTCACTCTCACGCACGTATAATGATGCACAATAGCTTGCTAAGCTGGCTTTGGACTACACTCGTCCCCTCTCTCTCTCTCCCATCCTGTCACACAGAGTCAGCCACCATCACTCAAGTGAACCCAGCATCATAAGAACACAACCCTGCCATCAGTCAATCTGTCAGCTTATGTGTGTGTGCTCGTATGTCTGTGTGTGTGTGAGAGAGAGGAGGGTCTGAAAGCACAGATGCCCCAGGTCCTGCTTCGTAAGTGGACTTTAGAGTGGTAGGGAGGGAGAGATGCAAAGCTCCGAAACACATCTTGTTCCAAATTCTCTGATAAAAATGGAGTCCTAAATCAAAGAGATAGCACTCTGAAAATGAGATAGAAAAACTGGGGAAAAAGAGGCAGATAATGGGATGAAGTACTGTAATGTAGATGGGTGACGGAGATGAGAGGATGAGAGGAGAAACAGAGGCTGGAGAGTGGCAGGGATTGGACGAGTGGGTCAAAAGCAATAAAGGGAGGGGAAAATAGTGAAAGCATAAAGCAAGCAAATGCAGGGATGCCGGATGGGACGAGAAATGAGCGCAGGTAAGGAAGGCCAAATGGATGAGGAAAGAAGAGAGGAAAGGAGAGGAGCAGCGGGGACAGTAAGGACTGAGACAATGAGAACGAGGGAGCGAAAGAGAGAAAGCGACTCAATAGAACGGAGAGATAAAAATAGAGGCAGAGTTCCCTTACAGCCCTGATAACTCACGCGCGCACAAACACTCATTCACACTTTCTCTCATTCTCGTGGGAGGAGAGAAGGTCAGCAGTCACACTTCGTAGCGTCTCCGCCACAGGGTACCAACATGTGTTTATGATAATTGAAAGAAGACTCAGTCCTAATTACAGCTGAGCGCTCGCCACGCACCGTCAGACGGCGAATCTAGAAACTCCACGCTGACAATCTCACAGGGGGAAAAGCCATGAAAGGAAAATGACGGGTGATGCAGTGGTAATGTTTACCATTACACAAGCACATCGTGTGTTGGCGAGAGTGAAACAACGCTGCGAGCGCCGGCCGTCTCTTTTC
Source organism: Haplochromis burtoni (assembly GCF_018398535.1). Lineage (NCBI taxonomy): Eukaryota > Metazoa > Chordata > Actinopteri > Cichliformes > Cichlidae > Haplochromis > Haplochromis burtoni. Next base: position 901,861 of record NW_024582533.1, on the reverse strand, counting down.
CTCCTTTGTACTCCGCTTTCTTTCACAGTCCAACACACAGTTAGATTTTCTGTGCAACAAAGAGTCGTCTTGCAGGCCCAGTTTCACCACGTCAAGTTACATAATTCGGCGAGCATCTCTCGCTTTTGACTTTATTCACCACCGCACGCAATTTTTGCAGCATCAAAAGCAAGTGCTGCAGAATTGGCTCAGTTTTACCATCACTGGCCACAAACACACCGTCCTGTGGGCTCCATTTCTCTAAAACACAAACCACACACAATGGGGGAAATTAAAAAATAAAAAGAGACCTTGTTCTGCTTTCAGCGTACAGCGGGTTTGAAGTTGTAAATACCAAAAACGAGATTCTTTAATTTTTTTGCTCGGATTGCTGCACTTTCACTCTCTGCGCCTACATGTCAAAGATGCCACAGTCACATTCTCGGAAGGCCTTCAAAGATATTCTAGAGCAGGGGCGGGGAACTCCAGGCCTCAAGGGCCGGTGTCCTGCAGGTTTTAGATGTTTGATCCAACACAGCTTATTTAAATGGCTAAATGACCTCCTCAACATGTCTTGAAGTTCTCCAGAGTTGT
>NW_024582533.1:867257-901000 GCF_018398535.1 Haplochromis burtoni | reverse complement strand
CATTTGATTCATATATATATATATATATATATATGTACAGAAGAAAAGAATATATCACAATATATATCGTTACCGCACATGCTTCAAATTATACCGCAATATGGATTTTAGGGCATATTGCCCAGCCCTACGTCAAAGCACTTCCTCTTACATATCCATATAACCTGTCTCAAGATTACAGAAGCATATATAACCAGGTCATGGGTACACATCCCCAGCCCAGGAGCACCCATTTAATCTCAACACAGTATAGCAAAACACTCACTGCAAGCACAAAAGTTCAGCTACTTAAAGAAAAAAACAACAACAACAGATTTTGTCCCCAACCCTGAGAAGAGACCTCACAGAGGTGTGCTGACCTTTCATAGTGGAATCACTATGAAAGCCTTAAAAGGATACTCCTGTAATATGTTGCAGCCTCATAGCGTGGCAGGACTCACAAAAGGCACACTGAACAAAAGCTGTCAGAATAAATGCATATTAGGCTAATGGATTAAGCTAAGAAAAAAAAAGCACCTCCATTTACTATAATGCTACTAACAGTCTGTCTCCATATGATAATCTATCTCTGGATATCCCCATATTTTTCATGCTTCCTGTCAATGTAAGGCAGGCTTGCAAAATATGAAGTCTTTGTTTAATGTAAGAAGACCCAATGACATTACCTTGAATGGCATTAAAGGAGCCACAGAAGACGCAAGAAGAATTCTAAACATGCAGACTTGGATTTGCAACTCCTCATTTACCTTATGGGTCTGGACAAGTCAGTAAAACCCAAGTCAATGATGGAGCCTTCACCGGTCTAGGCACTGAGGAACAGAAGCAATTGTGCAACTGCAAAGTAATAAAATTTAATAATTTAACAGGCACACAGCAAAACTATCAAAAACGCTTATTCATGAAGATGTTAAAAACCCATAGGAGTATGCGAAAAATAAAAACTTAAAGGAGGAAAAAAATAAATACAACAACAGACTGGGAGGCTTGCTTTCCATTTTAATCAACTGCTAATGACATGCAGCAGTATCGTCCCGTAAAGCCAACAGAGGTTAAAAAATGGCCGCCAGTAGTTCTTTTAAAATTTAACTGCTGTATCATGGCATCCTGTCTTTGCTTTGTCCCTAACAAAGTACTGTTAAAAAGGAAATATCAGAAGGCTGGATATGCTCTGTCACGCTAGCTTCACTTACAAGAAACACGCTAATGATCCAGTTATGTTATGACCATCTGAGGAATGTCGCCAAGATATGCTCAGTAATGATTTTTGATGGCACAAACTATCACTCATCCTTTTATTTCCCTCGCTGCTGGATTATTGTGATGGTCTCTAAACCAGTATAAATCAAAAATCAATTATTAGACTCCAAACCAAGAACAATAAACACAATGCCAATTTCAATAACGCTTCATTGGCTGTCTTATTGTTATAGGATTATCTTAAAGGTTTTACTTTAAAGATTTTCATGGACAGATCATAGGATATAAAGTCAAACACTTTCAGAAGAGCGACTACTTGGCTGCTGTTCCATACAGTAGACGCAGTATTTGGCTCCAGTTTGTGGTAAAGTTTACTTATTCAAGGAGTATACACACACACACACACACACACACACACACACACACACAAACACAAACAACTACTCTGATTTAGCAGGATCTACAAATTACTGGAGATGTCTGTTATTATTAATAGGTCTGTAATTCTTTAAAATAAATATAATCAGTATTTACTACTGTAAATAATTATGTATTTTTTTTTTCAATGTATTAGTATTGTTATGCACTAGTTTGGCAAATATTTTCTGTTGTACATTTATCAAAATTATATCTTTTGACATTTTAATTAATTTTTTTTGAAAAATGACTAATCAGTTACAAGTTGCTAATTTGTAATTAGTAACTAATCAGGAAAATCCATGCTGGCACTGTTTTGGAAATCATGATTAGTTATTTCTCAGTTTTGCATGTTGTTGGTAGTCCAGGAAAAGAAGAAGAATGGGCTCTACTCTCAGAGGTGACGGAGGCAGAAATCTAGAACAAATAGAAAACACAGAATTTACCAAATCTGTCAAAGCCCCCAAAGCACCCGAGTATGTGCACATGTTTCATACACTGCATTAAGATAAAACTGACACAAATGCACCACCACAGCCCACGAGCTACGTTTAAATTCTTCCTCTGTTTTTAATGGCATATCCACCTACACACCCAACCACAAAACACCTTATTGATTACAGGAAAATTACATGAACCATTTGTCTGACCAACAGCAACTGTTTGTAGTTCTATATAGTTCTACGAATAGGGTTTGTATATTGTAAGAATTACTGCAAGATTTTTTTAAAGAACTGTGTCTTTCACTTTTTTCCTCTCTGTCAATTTAGTTTAGTTTTGTACCGCTTGAAGAAAGGGCTGCCCAAAACAACACATCATCATCACTATAAGAACATGAATGAAGTGCAATAAATAAAAAAACTAATTTTAGCTACGCACAGCTTGGGTTCGATCTAACAAACAAACAAGTAAGACTGCCCTCTCTATGAAAAGACGTGATTTGCCAAACCTTACCCATCACATCATCAAAAGCACTGAAAACAAAGCCAAGAAGATTTGCACAAGCCTTCACAGACTGCCTGAGCTACAATATGCTGAAAGGTTAAAATGGAATTTTCACCCAATGATGCCAAAAAAAAATATTGTGCACCACAGCTACATCCATATTGCTGAAGGTACACTTTTTCTGCAAACTAGCATTTCTACTGCTTGTTAGAGAAATAAAATAAATAAAACAAAAAAGTAGAATTAGAAATATAAATATAAATACTCACTTGGTACTAGAAGTCTCCAAGAGCAAGAAATGGCACGTGTGGCTAGGTTTTTGGGCTTTTTTGTAATTGCTTTGTTCAGTGTGGGTTCATTAAAGGGCAAATGATTTTCAGTTCTGAATGATTTATGTTCAATAAAGCTACTTTGAAAGTGATTGCTAACCATAAATCATTACATATTCTACTAATTTCATCACAAGCAGCCCTGCTGCGCACATCCTCCACACCGGCAAACCCACAGAGCACACGGGCACAATCGAATCATTAAACGCAGTAGCTCAAACTTGACCTCAAACCTCAGTTCTACAAGAGCCCCATGAATGGGACCTCCACGCAACCGTGCAGCTTAAGTGGGAATAAGCACCCAAGTGTGTTCAGGGCTGTCAAACAGTGGCACTTTCAGCCAGTAATAGGCCCGTTATTAGGTGGGAGTGAAGAAACCGCAGAGTCAACAGAGGATAAAACAGAGCGACCGATCAGGGTAAATAAGTGGCGGAAGAACCAAATCGGCAATTGGGGCATCATAACACATCAGAGATTCCTTCCCCCCCTCTCTCCTTCCTTCATTCCCTTTGCTCCATTGGCATGCTCTCCCCTCCTCTTCCAGCAACACCCGCCCACTCCTCCCTTCCCTCCTTCCATATCTCTCTCTCCCCCACTCAGCCTTTGAAGATGCTTTGTTTTCAGAGTTGCCTCTAATCTTCAAATAGGGTGATCTAATAATGGCTGTAAGAGTGTGTGTGTGTGTATGCGAGCAAGTTTGGATGCACTGAGCAGTGCGAGTGTGCATTAATACCTCCTGCACATGTATGCAAAATGCACACACATGGGTAAATGTGCATGTGCGTGTGTGTGTCTGAGCATAGCCAATGATGGAATCGTGCATGTTGATGCTCCCCAACGCAGTGCCCTCGGTGCTGTTTAGATGTCACGCTGGGCCTGTGTCTGTCTGAGATGGGTGGTGGGGGAGACAACCCTGTGTGTGCCTGTGTGTAAGTGTGTGTCACAGCATGATGGCTGGTACAGTCAACACACACAGACAGTTGGATACCAGCAGTCTCTGGAGGCAAAGAAGGGCACGAAAAAAAAAAGACAGAGAGAGCAAATGTAGAACAAAGACTTGAATGTAAAAGTAAATACAGAGTTGATGTTTTAAACTCTCTTCCTGTGAACCGAACAAACCAGGGGAATCGAGATGGAAGCTGTGGTTTTCTTTTCTTCTCCAGGACAAAATTCAAGCTCTGCATCTGACAGCAATCCTAGAATGCGCCACTTTCTGACCTCCATGTATGATACTTTCAAGCATGAATATTATGTGCATAATACCCAGAGAGACTGAAAAAAGTCAATTTACAAACTCTCTTGTCTATTCGCCCTTCTTACATCCAAACAAATGTATCCATTAGAGTGAAAAGATTGCCTTTTAGGAAGGGGGGAGACCTTGACAACGAGCTAGAACGAATACATATATAGCTGCATCCAACATCCTTTCCCTTGAAAGAATTTGGAGCAGTTGCAGAGGCAGCAGCAGCAGCCAAAGCCCATTTGGATAGTAAGAGAAAAAAAAACTCTCGTAAGGCAAAGACCTAATTGAATTGCTTCTGATGGAAAGAGAAGCTCAATACCCTTTTACAGGTTTGAGTAAAGATGGAGGGACGAGTGGAAGGGCATAAAAGTGGAGAGATGGAGAGAAAGCGAGAGGCGATCAGCGTGGCGGGGGGGGGGTGATGACAGGGAGGAGAATAATCAAGATGGACAGACAAGGAGGGAGGGAAGGAGGAGGGAGGGAGGAGGGATGGGAAACAAAGAGAAGATGACAAAAATAGAGGGGGGTGTGGTAATGATGGAGATAGGTGGAGGCAAGGCAGAGACAGGGGGAAAAGAAATAATAGGAGGGACAGAAAACTGAGAGAAGTCCTGGTTAATAGTTTGGATTCTCACATCAGCTCATCCCTTTCTTGTTGCCTTTAAAGGAGGAAACAAGCTCGCTCTTGGCAACACTGTATGAGTAACTGATCGGGCACCAATGTGCCTGACTAACTGACAGTCTCTCAATAACAGCACTGGCCTTGGTTCCTTGAACACATCACAGACAACCTACACTCCCTCTGGCATGCAGTCCCACACAAACACACGAGGCTCCTTCAATAACAAACAAAACAAAAACAAAGCAATAAACCAGGACCCTGTATGTACACAACATCAGTCTTCCACACATGCACACACCACACTCTCGCCCGCGGCATTAAGGCCATCCTGCCACATCTAATAAACTCTGAGGATGGATTCAGTGGGACACGGCATGGTGTCCACTTTGCTCTGCTTAGACAGCATCTGTCTTAAGCCTAATTTTCAACGCGTCTGTTGTGTGGCTCAGGAAGTACAATCTGCGACTTCTTACGGCCCTTTCAATTTGTTGCAATTAAGCTCTATTGATTTCCATTTTGACTTTAACGAGCCAGCGTCACTCTGTCGCACATTTAAAACCTCGCACGGAAAGATTCTTTCATTTTATTAGCAGCTCTCTCGGGTCACCGGTGTGAACAGAAGAATGAAGTGGGGGGAGGTGCTGGAGTGGAGTGCGGGTGTCGGCGTCTCTCACCAGAATCCTGTCCTCTGACTTGCCGCTCCTCATGTCCTGCTTGACGGCTCGCACAAACTTAATGGCTTGTTTGTCCAGCACCTTTCTGATGCTCTCTGGAAAGAAGGCAGAGAGGGAAAGACAAGGATAAAAAAAAGGAGCACTGGTTACATAATGTAAACACATTACAGAAAAAAGGTTACAGTCCTGAGATGCTCTGAGAAATGCTTTGAAAGGCTTTCAAGAGGGTAAATCGGTAAATTAGAACATAAAGCTTGATGAAAAATGGAAAGAAAAAAACTGAATAAGAATGAGATGCACCAGTTTTCTTTCCAAATACTGATTCTGAGTATTCATTCAATATAAGGGCTCTTATTCTTCACTGTCTGAAATGCACTGATCGGGCCACTCCTGCATATCAAAGTAACATGAGGGTGACAAAAGTCAGTAGGGGGCTTCAGCTGTTAAAATGCTGTCTAAAGGTTTAGAGTGAATACTAACTTCTAGTAACTGATAAATAAAACAATACTGTGCACAAGAGGCTGCTGTCATACCCAGCCCAGAAGGGAAGTGGAATCACTAAACTGCAGTGACTCAAAGGCAACTTTTAATGTGAATTGTGATAATACAGCACCTCCTTAATACAGCGCATCAGACTGAGGCACATCTTTGAAAGAAAATAAATATAGACTAAAGTATATAATCAACCAGCAGTTATTTAAGTTGCTTTAGTCTGCAAGCCACTTTGCAACCTGCCACAAGCCCAACTCCTTTTTTTGTGCTGTATGTGTCTTGATCAGCGTCAATCAATTACTCAATCGCTTCTATGCAGAGGTGTTGCCGCTGTTGTTCCCGCCTCCTACTTTTCACATTAGGCACATGGAAAAGCAGCGAGGTCCCAAACTACAGTCATGCCACACTATACATATATAAATTACTGCAGATGGCAATAATCTTCTTTTGACTACAGAGGTCTTGGCTGGAATGTGATTAAATCATGCTCCATGCTAAACCCGCTTAATAAAGTTCAGTATCAGTGCTGATGCCAATTCAGCACATTAAAGCTTGATCCCTAATTAACCCTTCGATGTCCAAGCACCCCAGCTATCAGGTGGTGGGGGGTTAAAACCTTTTTCATGTGTTGGTTAAAGTATTTAGTTTTCTCTTCTTTGCCAAGTCTGGAAATAAAAAGTTTCAGAATCTAAAAACCAGCTGAAATATGTGGTCATCATCAGCAGATAATGCCTCATTTGCCTCGTGTTAAGATTGAAGTCTTGTTTTTATGCAAATAAGTAAAAGAGGCTGATGAAGATCACGTGAGAGCTAAAACACTTCAAGTGATTTTGTCCAACAACTAAAAGTAAAGTGCATAGTAGTTGTGCATTTATGAAGAGGGTAAACTGGATATTTTTCAGCAACTGATGAGACAAACAAGCAGTCTTTACATGACACCTTGTTTGGGTTTTTCTTGTCATCATTTTGATGTATTGTGATGAACATGACAGACTTTGGATTTAGGACACCAACAGGTGACATATTTTTGGAAATAGTCCCAGTGCTTCTTCTGTCTCAGAGCTTTTTAAAAGCTCTAAAGATGTAGTTATCAATCAAAAAATATGTTCATATCCCAGCTAAATCCCCACGACCATCACGTCTTGTGTCTGAGGTGGATTATTCCTTAAAAGACAGCCGCACAGGGGCGAACAGTCACAGAGAAAAGAAGACAGCTTCAAAGACGCCAACATGAGGACAGGCAGACACATATGCAACTCCTAGCTGAAGAGGACTCATAACTGGACTATTTTTAGCCTCAGAGAAGAAAAAAGCAGCCCGGCTCTTCTCAACGGAACCAAACACACAATTCAGAGCTGCGGTCTTTAGGGACTTCTACCCCACCATGCCAGGCAGGCGACCCTGTGAAGCTCACTGAACCGCACCAGAGGCCTCTGCCAATTACATCCCCCCCCCCAAACAACAACCAACATCAAAATAACATCAGCCTATAGCCTCAGTGTGGAACCACGCACATATGCCTACAAGCTGTGATATGTTCACAGCACACATCTCAAATGGGGCCATCCGTGCTAAATATGCACTCATGGAGCCCAGCAGATGGAGATACAGCGAGTTATGCTGTGTCACGACGCTCCACTCACAGTCTCCCAACTTTCCCACTGTATCAACCACACACACACACACGCACACACAATTCTCACAGTCCCCATCCGGCAACAACCATGAAGTTGGCTCTCACGCTTGACTGAGCAGCGGCAGATGCCAGCAGGATGAGACAGGGATGGGATTGAGAGGGGGGGCACACTCAGGTAGATCGAAAGAAGGATCAGCTGAAGACAACCAGAGAGTTATTGACATTAAGCTGGGTAAGACCCAATCGCTTAAACCTTTTAACGCACTATCCAGCACCCCTCCAAGGCCTGCCGGTGTGACCTCAGCATCTGTTCCCTAAAAAAGGGGCAAGGTGCGGTGGAGATGAAAAACCAGCATGGGTCAGTCCCCCTTTCCACCGTCAGTTCCCTCTAATACACCCTGCCTTTTCTGGCAGTTTGATGGATGTGCTCACTCACCTTCCCCAAGCCTCAGGAACCCCATCTCCCCCACCCCTCCCCATCTGGTCCTCCACTAGCAGGTGTGTTAATGGCCTAATACCGCCTGCCTCTTACAACCAGGCCACACAGAAGGTGCTTGACCAGGTTGAGCTGGTAAACAGCGGGACTTAACTCCATCAGGATAATTAGCGGTGAGAGACACCCTTCATCAACACTCTACCATCCAAACATGGTGTGTTCGTGTGTCCTGTGCTGTCCGAGCTCTTCAGCGGGAGACACAGGCTCAGGCTTCCAGCTGTACCCATGCTGCACGAAAAGCGCTTGCAGTCACACAATAACTCCCACGCACACACGTGCAGCGAGAAAAGAAAGCCATTAAAAAAAAAAAAACTCCTAATGAATGCACAACAAAGCCATGACGCGCTCACACGCACCGCAGCACTTGAAAATAACTCTGACAGCACTACTGGACCCGTGCGCACGATAAATTTCACCGCGGATCTTTATAACAAATCAATCCCAAAGTGAAGACTCCTGCACTGAGATCGCTAGGATTACAGTCCTCACAAGCCCGAACAGCCATTAACTGTGGTTTTGCCTTGGGGAGGCATATCCTGCGTTTCCCTGCGGTGATAACTCCTTTCAAATCAAACGCAGTGGAAAGAGGTTGTTTAAAGAGCAGCTGAGTAAAAGAAAACTACCCGTACGCGTCCCGAGAGCTGCTCTCATCCATCCTCTCGCGTTCTCGGGAGTGCTCGAAGCGGTGTTAAAAACACACTTTTCCCCGAAAAAGTCATCCCGGGTCGGGAGCTCACCTGTGATTTCCCTGTTGACGTTGGCAAAGCCCGCCGCTGTAGTCTCCTTTGAGGCCATGGTGCGCTCCTCCCGCCTGTCCGGCCCCCTTCTCCTTCCTCTCCTCTCTCAGATGTCTCTTTAGGCAATCGCTGTCCACTTCTTCCCCCCCTTCTTCTTCTTCTTCTTCTTTTTCTTCTTTCAGCGCCTGCAGGTGCTCCGGGCGCAGCAACAGTCCGCACAGTGTGGTGAGAAGCGATGCCGCGGTGCGCAGTGGCAAACCCGAGGAGCGCCTCCGACTTCAGCACTCAGACAAGAGAGAGAGAGAGAGAGAAAGGGGGGAGAGAGAGAGGTTTGAGATACTCTTCATCATCTTTAGGTCACCATCATTTGTTTGAAATAGCAGATGTACCATAAAAAATAGACAAAGGAAAGAGTCCTATTGTTAAATTGCAGAGATTCTAGGCTTCCAGGCGTCCTAATAATTTACATGTTTTAAACTGTAATAACTACACTTTTCATATATTTTTAATTGATTGATTCTTACATTCAAAGGTAATCACTTGCTGATAAATCATGATTTTGGCTAAAAACAATAACAACAGAACACTTTCTAGTCAAATCTTCAAATGTCTTTGCTGGGAAACAAAGTGAGACGGTTTTACCTTGTTTTAAGCGACAGAATCTTTGATGTGCTGTTTAGACAAAATTACTATAACAGGAATTTAGATTTGATCGTTTGATTGGAAAGAAATACCATATAGAAAACTAAGTGTGGAAACAATCAGGGTGGATTTTCAGGCTTAAATACAACCCTGAGCTCGCATGAAAAGTGGCACTGTACAGGAGTTCCTATATGTTTTGGCAAAACAAGTATGCACTGCTATGTACTCTATACATAAGGAGGAGTCCTAATAGTGAAAGAAAAAACCCGTTTTAGCATCAAATCATGCATAAAATATCTAAAGCTAAAGTGTTCATTGTGCAGAATCATATGTATTATAATAATGGGTCAGGTATGGATTCGTGAATTGTATAAACCTTATCTGTTAAATATTGTAGCAGGAAATTATTTTAATTATAGTACTGGTTATTTATATACAGTGTAATATATAAGTAAATATAAAAATCTTCAGAAGAATACATAAGAAAGTAGCCTAATACAGTCAAAGTACATTTAAAATTGACTTCAGTAAAGTACTTAAATAAATGTTAGCATACATTTAACCACCGTTTCTAGCTATATGCTCTTGTAATAGCCAATGACTGTAGAAAACAGTCTGTAATTGGTAATAGCATATATTAGCAACTGCAAGCTACTGTGAAATTAACTAGTCCATTGGCAGTAGTTGAGGGAGGAGGGAGCTTTGTTTTCATTCTACTAAAAACTAAAAACATTTTTTTTTAACATATATCAAAAATATTTTCAAAGTTGAACTTTTTCAAAACGTTTCTGGCCATAATTTTTATCAGCGTCTTAGCATGCTCACTAAATTAACTAGCTAGCCTTAGCTACAAATAATAATTCAGAACTTTTCCTAGCCACTACTTTGGCCTAATAATTTACATGTTTTACACTGCAATAACTACAGTGTTTCATATATTTTTGATCTGCCGATTATTAATTCATTCAAATGGTAATCACTTGTTAATGAATCATGATTTTGTTTTCATATAAGCCTATAAATACTAGCCTATACAATAGTTTCCATAAAGCTCCTTAGCATGTTCATCAAATTAACTAGCTAGCTTTAGCTATAAATAATAATAAAATTTTATATATATATATATATATATATATATATTTCTGAACATCCTTGCTAGCTGCTGTTGCTAATACTCTAAGTACATTATATTCACATTTAGCTACAATAAAACAACCTCTTTTTTTTTTTTTTTTTCCTTAATGAGGCTCCTAAGTTGCCTGCTAGTTACACCATTTGTATGAACTGAATTAAGAGCTGGTGGTATGTTCAGCTGCATCAGTAGTTAATGTTAGGTGGATAATTTAGTTACACACAGCTCTATAGAGGAAAAATCTGGAGCATCTGTGTCCGACCTTAATGCAAGTTTGACTCACAGTGCTTTTCAAGAGTGCCAGGATCTTTGGTTGGCTGCTTGCTGTGCTCCTTAGCTACTTACAAGTAGCCTAGCTAATTTAATTTCTCTGGCAGTTTGAAAGCCCACTGGTTAGGTGAGGCAAACTCTACTATTGTTATGAAAAGTGATATTTGAAAAAAACTTTCATATAGTCGCTATGAAAATACAAATTACAAAACTTTTCAATATGGATTTGAATATTTTGATAGTATATTTACATTACGTATTCATATGCTGCTCCCTGTTTAATACCCTCAATTTGTATTGTATGTATTTTTGATTCCAATAAACATCTATTTAATTAAGAAAAAAAACTCATTAAAACTATACATCCCTTTTAAGAAATAAAGCATTAAGATGAAAGTCAGATAAGAAAAACCTTTGTTTCTCTCAGAAGCAATAGCACTGTAAATTATAAACTAAACGAGTTTGAAATGAGATAAGAAATGAAAAAGTAAGAAACACATTCCGTAATCAAACTTGTTTAAATGTGATCACTGAATGGAAGTCACAACATCTGCTCTAGTAGATGATCCTGCTCATGAGGAACCTGAATCCTCCTGCAGGATTTAAGGCTTCCATGTGTCAAACCATTCATATGGGCTCTTGTATTCCCCTGTGTCCGACAGTAAGTAATTATTTATTTGAAGAATTTTTAAACTATAGCTCTTCTCAGAAAAGAAACGGTTTTGTGATGTCATGAGCAGAAAGCTGATATGATGCGTCTGATAAATGTGTCTTCGTGGCAATATGTCTGTAACAACGTGAGGACATCGGGGGGAATAGAGCCATATATCAAACAGTTTCATTCAGTGGCTTTCTCCTCAGAGCTGTGAGACCACCGCTCACAGCTGTGATAGGATTTGGGAAGGAGGATTGTGAGGCCAGGTTGCAGCTCAAGCTGTAAGTAACAATGACATATGATTCACCCTCTCATCTGAACGGCTGCTATTTGTCAATGTCATCGCTTATGCAACGCAGTTAGGCTGCTTTTTTCTTAGATGCAGCCTAAATTAGACACAAATTTTGAGCTCGTTGTCTCTTTTTAATATAACAAATGTGTTTCATAAAGATACAAATTAGTGGGATGTGGAGGGTGCAGCTGTCGCCGAATTTCCTAAAATTGGCCCTCCAGGGACATAAAACAAAAGTGCGCAGTCTGGTTTATGCATACATGCTTTGGTGTATATTCAGGGCTGTGTATGAGAGACCTTTGTGGATACTCTTCTCTGATGAAAGAAGACCCAATGGGGGGGCATTATGCTGGAGAGAGAGAAATAGAGGGAGAGAGGGAATTGGTGGGGGCGTTAAAGGAGAAAGGTGGCGTGTGTAGGGCTTGAATAAGAGGTTTAAAATCTGGGGGCTGTAGCTGTCTCCAGGTTTCATTGGGTTAAAAACTTCAGCACTGTTCAAAGATGCACTTGAAAGGGCGATCCATTATTTATTCATCAATGCAGCATCTCGTGGATAGAAGTCGAGATGCTCAATATGCTCTCAATTACTTGTCTGTCGAGGTACGGTGTGTACGTGAATCTGCTGACATAAAACAATGCTGGAATAAAAAAAAGGTTTTACAAAGGTGCAGCAGAGTATTTCAAGCAGACAAGTGTCGTGAGGGGGAAAAAAGACACCCATTCAGTGACATCTGTTTATACGCAGACATTTGGTTGTCATTTGGCAGAGAATAACAACAGAATACAGCACAACATCTGTGCTGAGAAAAAGTGAAACACATCACAGCAGCAGTTGGAGGAATAGCGAGGCGAGGAGGAAAGTGTGTAACACACTGGAAACCGCATCCACTCTAATAGTGACTAGATGTAAAGTGTAGTCCCTGCTGTCTTTGCTCATGTTAGTGATGAGTCAAAATGATGCTTTAAAGCAGGGTTTCCATCCATTCCCAGTCTCCACCTCGGGCTGAGTTGTCCTCAGCGTGTAGTATTCCCTGGTAGAGCTCTGAGGTTGTGCAGCAGAGCTGTGATACACTGCCCTCATCTGGTTGGATGCAGTAAACATCCAGCCCTAGCCCACCCCTCCACCCCCTCCCCACCCAATGAATGGGAATTTCCATTTCATGTTAGCAGAGGGCAAACTGCTGTGTCACGTACTGGCATATTCTACCACTGCAAGGCCATGTCATAAACTTTACACTTATATTATATCACAGCGGAGGAAGGATCGAACAGATCCTTAACTGAAAGGGTCACATAACAGCAGCATGTCATAGGATTCTGCAGCGAGGCCAGATGACAAATTTTGCTGGAGGTGAACAAAAAGGAATTCTAAAGCCACAGCAAAGCATGGGAGTATCACCGTTCTCTGCATTGTGCTTCCAAATGAAACAGAATATGTGGGTCAGTTGTGGTTAGGAGAGGGATCTCAATCAAATCCTTTAAATCTCACTTAAAGACACACACACGTACACAAAAACAAACGCTTCGCTTATCTGTGGTTTGAGATCAGGGCTTGAAGGACAAAGGATAAATAAATAAATTACACCCGATACTCGTTTTTGAAATTTGAATATACTCAAACGTAAAGAGCCAAATATGTACCTCTGACCCAGGACATTTCACTATCAGCCGACCCTAATCCATATTTCACTGTATACATTTTAGCATGTGACGTCGAGTTCAGTATCACTGTGACCCTTACAGAAAGAGCAAACAGACAAGAATGATGGTGTTAAACACACAGAAGGCAAAGATAATCTGTCACTTTCAAAATATTCTAACACTTCTTCATTTATCTGTCAGTAATATCCCAGCCTATCGGCATCTTATCTTGGGTCGCATAATACAAACCCTTTTCTAAACATGTTCTAAACATCTGTAACATGTAAATAAAAACAGAGTGCAATGATTTGCAAATCTCATAAACCCGTTACTCACAATGGAACACATAAAACGTATCAAAAGTAAATTGAGGAAATGTAACATTTTCAGAAAAATATTAGCTCGTTTTGAATGAACAACACATCTCTGAAAAGGTGGGACAGGGCCTGGTTTACACTGCGGAGCATCTCCTGTTTTTTCTTAAACATCTGGGAACTGAGGAGACCACTTTCTGGATTTTTGGGAGAGGAATGTTTGTCTGATATAAGATTCTAGCTACTCAACAGTCCTGGGCCTTATTGGTTGTATATATATATATATTATTTTAAATGATTAATTTATTTGGTTGCTTTATGATGGGCCAAATGTATTCAGTAGGTGAAATGTATGGACCGCAAGTGGGTCAGTTCAGCACCCAGCCTCTTCCACTTTGTAGCTGCAGTATGCAGATTGGCATCGTCTTGCTGAAATATGCAAGACCTTGCTTGAAAATGCCATTATCTGAGAGCATATGTTGCTCTCTTTGAGTATTGATGATGGCTTTCCAGATGTGCAAGCTGCCAGTTCCATATGTACTAAGGTACTGCCAGACCATCAAAGATGCAGGCTTTTAAACTGAGCCCTGATAACAAGCTGGATGGTCCCACTGTGAATGATGTGCAGTCCATGTTTTCCAAAAGGAATTTCATATTTTGATTTGTCGGACAACACAGAAGTTTTCCACTTTGCCATCTAGTACTGATTCTGAGCCGTGTCCCTTGCACACAGAGATTTCTCTGCACGCATTATACTCTAGATCAGGGGTGCCCAATCCCGGTCCTCGAGAGCTACGTCCTGCAGCTTTTAGATGCATCCTTGTTCCCACACACCTGAATCAAATGAATGGCTTGTTATCAGGCCTTTGCCAAACATGATGGCATGCTGAAGAGATCAAACCATTTGATTCAGCTGTGTTGGAGTAGGGATGCATCTAAAAGCTGCAGGATAGTAGCTCTCGAGGACCGGGATTGGGCACCCCTGCCCTAGATGAACATTTATTTAGTCTTTGGTGAGGAACATTATTCTGAAATTGTTAAAATGTTTCAATGCAGTCTTTTCAAGATTGGTGAACTTCCGCCTGTTTTCACTTCTAAGAGGTTTGACTCTCTAAGACGCTCTTTTTTTTACCCAGTCATGATGCCGACCTGTTACAGGTTAACTTAATTATCTGCAAAATGTGCCTGCAGCTGTTTCTTTTCAGTAACACTTACTTTTCTTGCCTTTTGTAGCCCTCGTCCCAACTTTTGTGAGACACATTGTTTGCATCAAATTCAAAATGACCTTTTCTTAAAATATTAAAATGGCTGACTTTAAACATGAGTAATTACATTTTACACTTTTTGGAATTGGGTTGGTAAATAACGTAGGATGGGGGGTGCTTAAAACTATTCAAGAGAAGAAAATCGCTGACTAGGGCGCAACTGTCAATTTACGTTTAATTTAACATACTGGGAGATATCAGTTAGGGAAAACTCATCTCAAAAGGGTCCTTGTTTTTTTTTTGTTTTTTTTAAAGTAGTATTATTATAAAAAATATGAATTTGAAAATCACATGAGGTTCAGATAGGAAAGACTTGCCATGACACCATTTCATTTAGAGCGTTTTGGTACAGACTTTGGACAACAACATTAGGACAAAGTGAATCATTAGTACTCTTCCAGTTCTGATTTGTGGAGATGAGATGGCAGGATGCCTGTGAGTGTAGGTGTCGATTTCAGGGGAAATCATGAATACTACTTCATAGGAATAAGTCTTTTTTTTTTTTACTTCCAAAATATAAACACAAACTCATACTGGTTTGTGGTAAATGTAATTACCGTAACCATAGAGGAACTGGAAGAAAAATGGAGCTTATTCAAAGAAAATGGTATCTGTCCTTCTTTTCGTGAAGCCTCAGTTACATAAAATGTCACGAACAACTCACCGTCCAGACAAGGAAAGAAGGCTGGGCAGACATTTCTGAATATAAATAAATCCACCAATGTTTTTTGTGAAATAAAACGTACGCTGGAGAGCTGTGGATCAGGAACACAATCCACAAGTATTCACTCAGTCATCCAAATGATTGAATTCAAGTGTTCCCATCACTTCCATGGCCACATGTGTATAAAATCAATCACCTATGCATCCAGACTGCTTCTACAAACATTTGTGAAAGAATGGGTAGCTCAGTTAATTCTAGTGCAACAAGTTTAGTTGTGAAATTTCCTCACTGCTAAATATTCTACAGTCAACTGTTAGTGGTATACCAAAGTGCAAGTGATTGGGAACAACAGCAGCTCTGCCGCAAAGTTGTAGGCTGTGTAAAATCATGGCATGGGGTCAGCATATGCCTAGATGCATAGTGCACAGAGGTCACCAACTTTCTGCAGAGCCAATCGCTACAGACCTCCAAACTTCATATAGCCTTCAGATTAGATGAAGAACAGTGTGTAGAGAGCTATGGGATGGGTTACCGATCCCAGCAGCTGCATTCAGTTCTCAGATCATCAAGAGCAATGCAAAGCTTCAGATGCAGTGATGTAAAGCAAGTCACCACCGGACTCTACAGCGATGCAGATGTTTCCTAAAGTGATTAATCACACTTCTCCATCTGGAAGGGTCTCGGTTTGGTGGTTGCCAGGAGAGCAGCACTTGTCTGACTGCATTGCACCAAGTGTAAAGTTGGGTGGTGGGGGGATTATGGAGCAATAAGGTTGTTTTTCAGGAGTTGGGCTCAGCTCCTTAGTTTACGATACCAAGATATTTTATTCTCTCAACTTTGTGGGAACAGTTTGGGGATGGCCCCTTCCTGTTCTGACATGACTGCACACCAGTGCACAAAGCTAGGTCCATAAAAACATGTATTAGCGAGTTTGGTGTGGAACAACTTGACGGGCCTGCACAGAGTCGAAGCCTCATCCTGTTAGAACACCTTTCAGATGAATTAGAGCGGGGTCAATGAGCCAGGCCTTCTGTCCAACTTCAGTGTCTGACCTCAAACATGTACTAGTGGAAGAATGGTCAGAAATTTTCAGAAACACTCCTTGTGGAAAGCCTTCCCAGACAAGTCCAAGCTGTTAAAGCTGCAAAGGCTCATATTAATCATTAGGGGTGCAACGATATTCGTATCGATATTGAACCGTTCGATACAGTGCTTTCGGTTCGGTACGCATATGTATCGAACAATACAAATTTGTAATTTATTTTATCAACTTTCCTTCTGACGATGCTGTCTGTGTTGAGCGCTCAGTGAATCTGCGTTCGACTACTCCGCCTAGGCTGCACTGTCGAGCGCAGATCCACTGAGCGCTCACACAGACAGCATAGTCAGAAGGAAGAGCGCAGGGCAAGCTAGCGAGACAGAAGTTAAGCTCTCCTTACAACATGGACCTCCCCCACTCTCATTCAGATCTGGCGTTTGGAATTATTTTGGTTTTCATGTGACGTATGACCCTGAAGGTAAGCGAGTCATGGACTAAAGTAAAACAGTATGTTGGATGTGCCATGCAATGCTCAATTACATGGGTGGGAACTAGTGTGGGAACTATGCTACTAACTTTAGCTGAGTCATTTAGACAGCTGTTTAATATGCTGCTGAGAATATAGCCCAGAAGAAGCGATAGTATAGCTTTTATTTTGGAAAGAGCATTTCTCTGTAATAAACTCTCTTTTCCAAAGATGAGTGATTCCTCAATCAGATACAGGGCTCGCAAAATCGCTAGCCCGACTCCTGGGGCTAGCGATTTTTCCAGTCGGGCTACCAAAATCTATCTCTGCCCTGCCCGTCGGGCTATGTAGGAAGGAAAAATATATGTCAATGGTTTTGCATTCTTTCGGAAATGTAGCTGGGTAATTATGTCATTGGCATCGGTGAGCCACTGTCAATATGTGACATATTGAAATCGCGTTTGAATTTGCGCTTGTTTTTTTGCTTTCACTTTGCAATCCGCGAACTGTGTATAGAGAGCGACAGCACTGATCTGTGAGTGATGATAATTTGGCACCAATTCCTCTGACATCGTCTTATTAATCGTTAGCTTACTATGCAAACATGACAAGTGAAATCTCCCGCAGCTTAAACATGTGAGAGGTTGATCGCGCAGAGAATCGCTGAGCTTATGTGAGTGCGTGTGTAAAAGCATTTCAGTTCTGCTGAGCCAAATAAGACAGGTCAGGGTGAAGAAGTGACAGCCAAAGAAAAGCTTACCACAAAACGGAGAAGTTATGACAAATCAGACTATAAGGCAAAAAGAAAGTGCAGCTTTATGGTTTCATGGACAAAAGAATTTCTGTGGCTGCAATATGACGAGCTAAATAACCAGGGCTGCACATAAGTGGTCCGCAGGTGCGCATTCGCTGTCAAAATAAAAAACACGCACAAGGGTTAGGGTTAAATTTAAAAACTGTACTTTTGAGTTAAAATATATATTTATAATTTTAATAAATGACAAATTAAAAAGGCATGAACATTTTTTTGTATCGAAAAAATATCGAACCGTGACACCAAAGTATCGAACCGAACCGAACCGTGAATTTTGTGTATCGTTGCACCCCTATTAATCATATTTAAACCTATGGATTAAGAATGGGATGGAACTCAAGTTCATATGCATGTGACAAGCAAATACTTTTGGCAATAAAGTGTATATTAGACAAGTACTGAAAGTATGGCTACATGTACTGTAAATGGATCCATACAGTACCTTCTCGCTAGCAGTCCTCTTCAAAGAAGGGTGAAGAAATTACAGGAGGTCTAAGATCTGAGCACATGCAGTGAGTAGCATGAACAAGAAGACACGATGAAAGAGGAGAGGCTTGAAGAGAGGAGTGAATAAGTCTGGCATTTTGTTGATCTGCAGTAAACTTCCATTAAAGTAAGAAGATTTCTTACCTGTCTGAAATGTAGGTGAGAAGAAGTAGTCACTTAAATAAGCTAAACACTGCCTGAATGACACTATTTAAGTAATTAGATTATGTCCACTCCTGCTATCACCGCAGCGTTTTTACAAGTGCACTTTACGGTTTGACTCTCATCTATTTTTAGTGTTTCCCAGAGGAAAACATTTGAGTTGACCTTCACAGCAATGACTCTGCTTGAAACAACTGATTCCACAGCAGCCAGTTGCTAAATGGGCTCACATACAGATTGAGAGGGAGTGTTAAACAGCTGGCTGTATGGAGACAGCTTAACATCAGCGTCATTCCACCAGAGGCTACACACTCTGCTTTGTCAGGGTTCCTGCTGTTACAACATTTCATTTTGTCTGATTCCTGTCTTTCTTGCGTTTACGCCTGAAGAGGAACAAAAAAAGGGGGGGTAGATAGCGAGCCAGTGAATTATTAGCAGGAACATGGAGGATCACTTTTAAGACCGGAGAGTGGATAACAGCATGAGCTGAGCTCTTTGGCTTTCTGTTTCATGGCTCTACTGATCTGTTAATGTCACACGCCAAAAAAGCTGAAAAGAATATCGATTGGACAGGACGCCTAAAGGGCTCCACTGTCCTTTTTCCAGACATCTTTGAGGTCTTAGATGTATTAAAACAGCCAAGATTTGACACCATGCCAGAATAGGAGGTAGGTGAGACCTTCACTTGAATAAATTTCTGCCAGGATGCTCGCGTTGGGGTTTAACCGTTTATTGCAACTCACTCTCAATCACTCTTTTTGGCTCTGCTCCTGATGTTCTCCAGGAGCAAATTATAAAAGGTCCTCTCTGAGTTCAAAGCCCCTCGGGCTGAGCCCAAAGCATTCATAGGAACAGGAATCGACAGAGGAAATACATCCTAGAAAAAATACATACACGAATCTAAATGCTAATGCAGGACAAGAGAGTATCAGGTGGTACAGCTGCATGGCCCAGGAGTGTGCAGAGGAAATTACTTTAACCAGAAGGCTGTGGTCATATATGCCTGTACACAAAGTGCTCAGCAAGATTAGTTCCTTCCCGTTTGTAACATTGTGTTTTTTCTTAGTGCAAATAACAAGGAAATATTGACATTAGCAACTATTTTTATTGTGATTTTAATAAACAAAATGCACTTTATTGTTTTTTTTAAATTTACTGTTTGTTTGTTTTTTGCTGTAAGCTCATCCACAAATCTTAAACTGCTGCCTTTTTTTCTGAATGATTAAAACTCGACCAGCATTATGTCACTTAATGTTGACATGCTATGCTCATTTCCAACTTGGTATTTTTTGGGAAGATCTCTCTTAGGCTAGCTTTCAACATACCGAATAATCCTTATTTTTTTTAATTAATTTTTGTTAATCCTTATTGTCTGCCCCCATTTATTTATCTGTTAGCCTCTTTGCTATTAGGTCAGTCCCCTTTTTCATCTTCTTCTGGCCGTATTAATTAAATGCAGTCATGTGAATTTAGTCCTGTGAAAAAGTACACTCTTAATTTTCCATAGGAATTAAGTCAGTCATTAAGAAGTCAGGTGCAGTTGATTAACTGGTTATCAGCAAGTGAGACCACCTCTATAAATGCAGACATTTTGGCAGTCAAACTGCAATAAACCCAGATATGTAAATGCATTGACAAAAGTGACATCTACCCATAAGTGTATCGGGTCACTGTCAAATGCCTGGCATACCAGATTATCAGTCCAGTCCAGCCACAACAGCTAAAGCTTGAAGAAGACAATGGTACCGTGAAGGCCTGGGTGTTTGAAGGTTCCTACATGCACTCTTCTGGACAAAGACCTGTGCCTGGAATCTGCTGGAGCCGCTCTTTCACTTTGTGTGTGTTAGAAATGAAAGGATGCCATATGATTTGAGTGAAATTAAAATGATCAACCAACAGCTTGCTGAATTCAAAGACAGTGAAAATGAAAGTGAAAAAGATGATGCACCAGGCTAGTAAACTATTCCAAAATTTCCTTGGAGCAACTCCAAATGGTAATCTGCTTGTATGCCTGACATACATCAGGCATGCTCCTAATGAGACCACAGATGGTCTCCTAGGGGAGCTCCTCCTAGATCTGGACCAGCGCATCACTGAGCTCCTGGAAAGTCTGAAATGAAACCTGGTGTTGTCGAATGGAACAAAACATATTGTCCCAGAAGTGTTCTATTGGATTTAGGTCAGATGAACTTTGGGGCCAGTCATTGGTATCAGTTCTTTCATCCTCCAGGAATTCCCTGCATGTTCCCGTCTCAAAGGCCAGGCATTGCCGTGCACCAGTAACCAGGACCCACTGCACCAGTGTAGGATCTGAAAGTGGGTTTCATCCCGATGCTTAATGGTGGGAATGGTGCCATTGCCTAGCCTGTAGAGGTATATCTGACCCACCACCAAACCAGTCATGCTGAACAATGTTACAGGCAGCATAATATTATCTACGGCTTCTCCAGGCGCTTTCATGTCTGTCACATGTGCTCAGGCTGAACCTGCTTACATCTGTGAAAAGCACAGGGCACCAGTGGTGGACCTGACAATTCCGGCATTCTATGGCAAATGCCAATCAGGCTCCACAGTGCTAAGGAGTGAGCACAGGGCCCACTAGAGGAGGTCGGGCCCTTGGGCCACCGTCATGAAGTCTGTTTCTGATTGTTGATCAGAGACATTCACACCAGTGTGAGTCTCTGAATGTACTGATGTGCCGTCATGGAAGAGTTGGACTACATGTGCAACCTCTGTAGGGCTCAGGTATCCCCTCATGCTACCAGGGGTCACCCTGACCCTAGCCAAAAGCAAAACTAGTGAAAAACAGCCCCTCTGGTGCACCTGTTGTTAATCCATTAACGCCAAAGCAGCTGAAACTGAAACATTGATCTGGTCAGTTAAATATCAGAGGGGGTCTGATATTTAACTGACCAGATCAATGCCCCACAAG
The DNA here is from genome assembly GCF_018398535.1 of Haplochromis burtoni. Classification (NCBI taxonomy): domain Eukaryota; kingdom Metazoa; phylum Chordata; class Actinopteri; order Cichliformes; family Cichlidae; genus Haplochromis; species Haplochromis burtoni. The sequence goes on along the minus strand of NW_024582533.1, from coordinate 879,438 downwards.
TTTAACAGATTAATGCTGTGCTCTGATTAAAAGCGTTTCTTTCACGTGTATATGGATATACACTGAGAACATGTCCAAATGTATTTTCATGAAGGTTTTCTTGTTAAGAAATATTGAATCGATTAAGTTCTCTCCCAGAAAAACAAGGTAACACGTCTTCATACAGGCTAATAACATATATTGTTCAAAGTGACACATTCAACAGGCAGGGCACAGAAAACCTCTGCAGTACTGCGAAATTAGAAAAAGTGTCATGGGATGCACAAACCCTCAAGGCCCCCTTTCAGTCTTTATGTCACAAAAAAGCCACCTAATGACAAATCTATTGATTTTTGGGCAAACATTAGCCGCATCCTCTCAAAGAGGTTCAATAATACTGCTGAGTAAATATCTAGTCCTTGCGTTTTATATCAGCTGAGTTCAGCGACAGAAGGAGTGCAGGCTTTTTCACTTGACCAAACAGCAGCCAGACTGAAACGGCCTCCACACCACAAGTGACTGCAGATTTACCGTCCCGTGGATCGATTGGCCGTATTCAGGAGCCAGCAGATGGTCACACGTTAAAGTCTTGTTTTTATAGAAGTTGTTATTATTGATTGGATAATTCAGGTGTTAAACCAGATAAACAGCTTGCCATCTGAGATTAAATACAGCCCATACAAAAATAAGGTTTTTCTTTATGATTTATCTTACAGAGACATTTCATCGCTTCTCTCCATCTGTGTTTGTTGTCTTTTTTGGAGATCAACATATTCTGAAAGTTAACGGCCACATTGGCAGGAAATCTGTTGTGTACATCCACACTCCCACCCAGAGTCGGCATCACCAGGCTGCACATTGGGTACCCTTAAATATATTAGTATGATAACATAGTCATACAGCCAACTGTGAAACCTATTAGACATTAGTTACATCAGCAGTTACATCATACAAAAAATCAATGTGTTTATTTAACCCATCTATGGTGTCTAATAGAGTCATATAAAATTCTGTTATTATTAAAGCAGGATATATGAAAATGGGTGGATTAAGATCATCATTAAAAACATTTGTGGACATGAGAGAAAAATATTTATCAACATAAATTACATTAACAAAGATATTGTAAAATTCCACTACAAAAAACAAAAATCCTGTAATTGAATCACAATGGCAGATTACAAATTTATACAATTTTCACCAGCATCACAAACTGGCTGGATAAAAAGACAACCATCTCTTTATCCAGGTTCAGCTACTTAAGTTACACGTTAATAAGTACTCTGCCCGTAATCGTTTTAAAAAGTCAATTCAAGCTGCGTTCAAGCATCAGCTTTATGGCCAGGGAGACGAAAGCATAGGATCTGCATGCACGTGTTTAAGGCTAAGAACTTAAGGGTTACATAACCCAAGCACAGTCTGTTTGATTCAACAGCATGCTTTTGAAACAGCTGAAGTGGAAGAGTGGGCAAATGTTTGCACATTAAATCTATAGCTGTGTGTGCAGGAGGCGTCGCAGCACTCGCTGCTCATTCTAATGATCGCCCTGTCTACCTTACAAGGGAGATTACTACTTTTGCAATATTAGTAAAAAATTAGTTAGTTCTGTTTTCTTGGATAACATTTGTGAACACCTGAAGTGCAAAGGCTGGCTGGTTCCATCATCAATATTCTCTGCATAGCATAAGGCATGAAATATTTCAGTGAATGACACTGTGAGTGGCCAGGAATACTCATATACCCACTGGCATGAGCCTCATTATTACAAATGAATGAACAGCCACTTCTAATTAAAACATTCAACATTATTCTTGTTTTTTTTTAATGTGGCAAAGACATACCCAATAAATTTGATACTAAAGACATTTAAAATGATTAGTCTGAGCACATCATTCTCTCTACATTTCAACCACAAATGAATAGAAGATTTTGAAGTTATTAAATTGTAAAAATTCTGAGATTGAATGAAATGAATCTAATCAAAGACAAAGTCATAAAGAAAACCAGTATTCTTAAGAATCTGGTTACTAGTGAGCAGCTTAGTCAAGCATACCTGCAGATCCTTACTCACTCAGTCATTAATTTTCTTTGCCCATCTGTTCCCTCTCTGGGGCTGGTGGGGAGGGGGCTGGAATCTCCCCCAGCTTGGGAGGAAAGCATGACCAGAAAAGAGTCCTGTTAGCAGAAAATAATCTTAAGAAAAAGCAGCCAGTTCATTTTGACTCGATTGTGGGAACAAACATTGTTCTTATCACATCAGGCTAAACATTAAATTATGAATGAAGCCTTGTTAATGCAGTTTGACTCTCTGCGGATCTGGAGATGAATTCTGAGCATGGAAATTAAGTAGCACAGAGATGAAAACTCAATTTGGTGTATAAATGCCAAATGAAAGCTATTTACTCTATTTCACTAAACAGAGCAGCTGCAGTGGGTCTCTTGACACAGTGAGACTTTTGATCTAGACAGCAGCTGTCACAAAGGCAGCTTACACTTGCAAATGTTGTCATTTACAGCATGGAGAGTTTTATGAATAATGCGCCTTTATAATGGAAATACTCAAGTACGAGTATCACAAAAATATGCTGAGTGATATTTCTGTACTCTGTAGCCATCTGTAGCCTTTCTGCACAGAAACCGGCTGAATACTGTTGTTGTACTGCTGTTTGAGTGATTCGGTTAAGTCAGCGAGTGCCTTTACAAATAATATCTTTAAAGATAGTAATTGAAAAGAGCAAACAAACGAACAAACAGACGTGAAGTAAAATGCTTACAATTATAAAGTTGTGGCAAAAGATCATTCTGTGTCATTACTCGAGTTTAAAGGTGTAAAAATTAGACAACAAACAATAAAAACAAATGAGATTCAGTTACCTTTTTACTTAAACATGTAGTCTAGACTGTCCAGCCTCTAATATATCTCTGGACAGTTTGTCACAAAAGAATGGTCTGCTGGCGTTGTAATACAGTGTGCATGTCTTTAAAATGCACTGATTTTTGCCCACTAGGTGGCAGGACTACTCCAAAGCAAAGTGACACATGAAGGGCACCTGATTCATCTGAGAGGTGGGTTAGTGCATAAACACCCTCGCCCCCACTCTGAATACTCTGGTCGTCTTAAATGGGTAAATACTGATTGCTTAAAATGCCTGGAAAAGATGCTTTTAGAAAAATGCTCTTAAAAACGCTGTGTTATGATTCCTGTTGATTGATGATGCAGAGGCAATCTCTTAAAATGAATGTAATGATTAAAACAATAGGTGAATGTGAGCTGTACTTACCTATCAAAATGATGATGAAAAAACTTTCATGTTATGTAGTTTGAGAGTAAAAAAAAAAACCCCTGAAATATTCCCTGAAGATGCAAAACCTTCAAAGGCAGCAGAGTAGACAAAGACAATACAAAAGACGGCACAGAACATCACATGCACGCCAAGAAATACGTTCAAAATGAAACAGGAAACTAAAAAATAAACGAATTTTCACTGTTATCCAAAGCAGACATCATGGCATCAGTGTGCTACAAACAGAGAACAGAGGGATAAAGCTGCAGACTTGGGTGATCATTTTTGAGTTTTATTCTACAAGCACACTATATGCAGTTTATTATCAGTATTAACAACATACACTGCATGCTTCAACTGGATATTCATGTCTAGCCGGTAGATATGTGTGGTTTGTTGATGGGGTGCTTTTGAATTAGAAATCTTTGAGGTCAGCTGAATGGCACTGGATCATTTTATTAAGAGAGAAGCTCAGTGAAGCCTTGCCAGGCTCGCTGGTTACACCATAATACCAATGTGACATGTTTTTTTGAAAATGGTAGTCGGTGCAATCTGCTGGACACATCACTAATTGGGTCCTCATCCTCCATTAGAGATGAACCTGCGGTCCTCTATTCCTGTATGAGCCGGAACAAAAAGAAATAACATTACAGATACAATAGCACTGTGCACCACAAAGCTGGAGGTTACAAACAGAATGCTTGCACATACTCGCCATCATGGCTATCACTATATTTGGGGATATCCACGTCCCTACTGGGGTCAGTAAGGTGTGAGTTTTACTTATAATAGGAAACAATGAACCAAACCTTTTTTTCCACCCCTCAGATCTGCAGGCGGTAGATTTCTCTAACTATGACACACAATAAATCCATATAGCAGTGCCAGCTGTGGGAGCCATCTGGAGATGTTAAAATGTACAAAATCAGTGTTTTTTTCACTTTTACTGCTAAAACAGGCTATTTATCTTTGGCTATGAAAAAAAAAGCTGATGAAAATGAAACCTTGTACATCACAGTGGAACAGATGATAGAAGCACATTTGCCCATTTAACAAAATTAGCTTCTGAAACATGCAACACTTTACAAGTTCAAAGTCGTGGCAACCCTTATTTTTTCTGCAGGCCAAGCTGAGAGAGAATAGCTAACAGTGTAACAGAGTTGCCATTCTGCAAGTATGCTGTGTGCATTCTTCAGAATTTTAAATCACTTTAGTCTACAAATCTTTTCACGAGTTCAGAAATCTGCCATTCGCTTACAAAAAAGTTCAAACAGAGCTCATCGCACCAAAGACCCAACTGTCTACTTCTAAATTACTTCACTCAAGTGGAAATAAAGGTCTCGGAACAAGCTCGTATACACTGAGAGTGGATTTTTCTCACCATTTTTCTCAGGGGTGTTTTAGGCTTTAATCAGGATTAATGATTTATGAAGGTGAAGATTTATATGCAGCTCACTTCCCAGCTTTTCTGAGGAACGTCAAAAGGTTAGAGGATTGGTAGTTTGGCACGCAATATATCACCCCTGTTTCAGGATATTTTTTATTTTTAAATAAACAGGGTACTCGAAACTCTGCCTGAGCTTTTTTTGTTTGTTTGTTTGTTTGTGGGGTTTTGTCGTTCGAAACAGCTGGACCTTATGATATCTTGTAGTAAATGCACGGGTTGAACGTGGAGTCACTAATCGATCACAGGCTCCAAGTCAAATTACTTTTCAATAACCAGCGGGCAGCACAACAAACAGAGGAGGAATTGTTCTCTTAGGCTTTGTGCAAGTGACAAATGTCCTCTCCTTTTTATTTTAAGTCTTTGACTTTAGAAAGCGAGGGAAGAAAGAGAGGAATTTTGAAAAAAAAAAATCACTGAAGTGTCTTAACAATGACAACAAAAGACCAAAATCTATCTAAAGTTTTATATAACCTTTTTTTTTTTGAAGTTATTCAAAGATTGCCTTTCTCAAGGACACTCTTTTGAGGGAAGAGTTCATATTTCAGCTTAATTCAAAATGTTTTCAGCACAAGGGTTTTGTGTAATGAATCAGGATAATTACTTCTTACCTTGGAACTTATGTAAAAACACAAAAATAAGCTAATTAATTCTTCCTGGATTGTGTGCATCTGTATATGTTATCTGTGTGTCTCTGTACCTGTGACTAATCCTCTACTTAATTGTCGTCATAAATAGGATGCTGTATTAATTGCAAGTTAGAGGGCATGGATGAGTACCAGATCGGATGATTTATGTCAGTGTCCTCAAATGTACAAAAACGCTTATAGGTGTTGCTAGTGGTATCAAAACAGAACAGTGTCTTCTTTATTGTCAGACCAAAAGGGAGTACATTTCAGAAATGACAGATAGCATATGACAGCAGATGAAAAAGGTGAAGCTGAAAGAGTGGCAAAGAGAATTCATCATTAAATGATAGGATTCCTGCATCCTTGAATTATAGTTCAATTGAATTGACACCAAGTCAAAACAACAGTCACCTCAAGGAGTCTCATATTGTAAAGTAAAGACCCTGCAATAATAGAGAGAAAAACAACAACAATCAGATGACCCCTGTAAACAAGCACTTGGTGACAGTGGGAAGGAACAACTCCCTTTTAACATAAAGTGACCTACAGAAGGTAGAACGGTAGCACAGCGTTACCTCACAGCAAGAAGGTCCTGGGTTCAAATCCCAATCTGCTGTGTTTGAGTTTGCATGTTCTCTCTGGGTGCTCTGGCTTTTTTCCATAGCCCAGAGACTTGCAGTCAGTGGGGTTAGCTTAACTGGTGACTCTAAATTGCCCATAATTGTGAGTGTGAATTGTTGTCTGTCTCTCTGTGTTAGCCCTGTCATAGATTAGGGACCTCTCCAGGGTGTATCTTGCTGGAGTAGGCACTAGCCCCGAATTAGATAAGCAGAAGAAAATGAATGGATGGATGGAGGAATAGATTTGTTTCTAATGGGGACACAGAGTGCATTAGAGTATGTGATTCTATTAACAACATCTGAATCTATTGAGGGAGGGTAAAACCTAAATAAATGGTTACACTTCTCAAAAATCCAAAAATAACCACAGCAGTTTGTAAAGAAAATGATTGTAAAAAAAAGTTGTTGCTTTTTAAAATAAAAATATCGAATACAGATTAAATTCTGAGTCTGCAGCAGGTTTTCTAACAAGATGCCTTGAATTGACTCTAGCTGGTTGACAGTGTCATACAGCTTCTGATTCCTTCCAGCTGTAATGTGTTTGCTTTTGACCCTCAGAAGTCACGATGACTATTTTTCAGCAAATGCCAGAATTTTGTCTGTGTTGAGTGACATTTTTATAAAGTGGCATTTTGTTGCCCTGAAGGCTGCAGGAATGAACGTGAGGTGTCTAAAACAGAAATGTGTTTATCCTCTAGGGACCATCCAATTGTATAATACGATACTCCCTAGAGCATCAATGTGTAACATTCTTGAGGGGGAAACTGTTGACATATGTCATTACAGGCTAAAGCTTTGGGTGGAGGTAGTTTTTCACCTGATAGTGTTAAAACATGAAAGGTTACTAAGAATCATCTGCTGGGGAAATGTCATTTTCCAGTAAATGAAAATATTACCTGGGAGTTCCAAAGACCCCTTTAAATGACTTTACAAATATCAAGGTAAACTATCCAGTGGGGTCTGGGATAGGATGACTGGCCTACTATGTTACTGAAGGAAATAGGGTTCATGAAAGATTAAGCCTCATCCTCTGGGAGCCATTGAAAATATAGATTTATCAAAAGAAAATAAATTATGTATGTATCTACTGTGCACTAGAGGGGCAACAATGAGACAACTAAAACAAGAATGTTTTTACAGGTGGGGGACACTGACATTTTCCCTCCTCATTTTTATGGCTGTTTTTCACTAGTTTTGCATCTGGCCAGGGTCAGTGTCACTGATGGTAACATGAGGTGTGTTGAGAAATCAGTTTTACTCCGGTTCTTTTTATTCCTCGAGCATCCAGAGATGGCACCGGACTCAGTAGTCATTTTCACAAAACTTTTATTCATCTTTACTCATCTTCATTTACTCATCTTCATTTAAGCATGCACTTCTAGAAGGGAAGACGAGGCCGGTGTCCCTCTGCAAAAATCTTCACCCCTTTGTTAGTTACAGCCAGCTTTATAGAAGTGACCCCATCATAAAACCCCCACGGTGTGCTGCAAACTCTGTCTGTGTCTATGTGAGTGCTCGTGTGTGAGTGTGGATGTGTGTGCGTGACAGTTAAAATACTGTGGGTGTAGCTAACTCCCTAGAGGTCATAAAACCCCTCTCCCTTCCAAACCACAGGTATCCAGTTACAATGTTGAGACCCCCACCCATACATCCTCTGGGGAATTTCCACTCAGCATTAACTCTTCTCTGTTTTACTTTCACAGCTCAAGTGGGGGAGGGGTCTCCTACAATCTAAGTTCACGACACAATCAGCCTTTATTATATTGAGGGCAGTGTCAGTGTCTCTACAACAGTTCTACATTCTATGATAAGACATTTCTAAACTCTAAATCAGCTAAATATTCTACAAGTCCCCCTTTTTTATCTGCTCTATGGCAGATAAAACTAAACTAAATCCCTCACCATAATGTTTTCATACTGTGACTCCCGATTTCCCAAAAGTGCCATCATGGTGTCGGCCTTTGTATCAGATTCTCCCACAGCACGATTGATGAGTCTTACAATCAAAGCTCTGATACAAGGCACACAACAACACCCACATGTCACTAATACTGCAATAAAACAAACAAAGAAACCATAATTGACATAATGAAACCTTTCCATTGCCCAAAGACAGAGGTCATCCACGCTTCCAGCAGGCCATCTAATCCCAAATGCCCATACATTGCGGTGGACGTCTTTAGGCCTTCCAGAACTCGGGTCACAGAGCCGTCAGGAACTGTGTTATTTGGAATGAAAGTACAATACATATCCCCAAACATCGCACAAACGCCCCCCTTTTCTCCCAACAACATATCTAATGCCATCCGTTTTTAGTACTGCCATTAAAGACGTTGGACTCAACTGTTCAGCAAGCCCTTGCATTTAATGACAGCACAAAGGACCCTTTAACGTAGTCCAACTCTATACCGCCATAATAATCAAAACACTCATCTGATTTACCTGTTTCACTACGTTTGGTTCGCTTCACCGTGGCCTGTGATGGTGGAGTCGCTGGAATGGATTCAGGTCTGTCTCTGGGCAATTCACTTGTAAGAAAAATCACAGTTACAATAACAACAGTCACACCTAACACCACCGTGTCTCTCCAATTCCCCCTCAACCAGCCTAAAAAAGTTGACATGATTTAAATGTAGATAAAAGGCTCGTCTGTTTACATCTCTCCCTCGCAGAAGGCTTCACTGCAGAGCATCAAATCTGCATGGCAAAGTGACACACTTTAGGTGATCTTCATCCTTGGGAAAAGTGGTGTCAACTATTTCCCAGTCTCCTAGTATTTGTGCCTCACACAGAATCACAATTCCATCGCTGGACTTCCTCTGCGCTGTCACTTTTAGAGCTTGGCACGCTCTCTCCATCCCTCAGGTTCTCATGTTCCAACGCTGCTGAAGATTTAAGGCAGAGCACGTCGTACACCTTAGTTGTCTTCCTTAATGTCAACGTCGAAACTCTTTCATCTTATTTAAGATCTTACTGTGGGAAGTCTCCTCTTGATCTCCTGGAAGCTCAGTAGCACAGCACTCTGTGTGATGTCTGCTGTGCTGAAGATGATCTCTGATCCTCCTGAAGCCTCTCTCCTGGCCTCAGCTCCCATCTTGTGGACGATCCTCTCAGCCACTCCTTCTCGTCATGGCACCTCACGACATCTACAAATTCAACAATGACACTCCTCTCGCCACATGGCTTTCGCCACGTGTCAACTCCCCAATGAGACATGCACAAGAATATTGCACAGTCTCCCTAAAACAATCTCCAGGGTTTCCCACTTGGAGCAGCCATACTCCAACCTGTAACCCTGTGTAAAAACATTAATCAGCAGTTACATGTTAAGCTTGTTTAACTCCCAGCTCCACCTGGAGCCTGTAACCTGGAAGACAAATCTGTTAAATCAAACTTCACATTTGCAACCAACTATAGATCATGAGAGTGATAAAGTACTCAGCATAACAGACAAGTATCATGTGCAGGTTTTCTCCAATCATTAAATCACTATTATTACCATAATTTGTCCCAAATCACGAATCATCCCAATTTATTCCACAATTTAATCTGTAACTTTCCTTAAACAATGTCACTCCACCCATCTTATCACTATGAGCTCAATAGCCCATCTTCAGCTATTCCATAAACACTGCATCCCTTATTTGTTTTTCTCATGTCACTTGTCCACTTCTGCTGAATCCTCCACATGCACTCTTAAAGAAAACAAACATTAACAACACACATGGATCGTCTGCTGGGCAGGCGTCGGCCATCCACATTCCAGAGGTGCCATAAAAACACCATAAAGTTAGCCATCCATAGCTGTGGAAAGAAGTGACACTACTTTTCAACACAGAAAATTTCTCACATGTTATTCACATTGTCAAAGTAACCTTCAACATTTTCCCAACAACACAGTGTAACAGCATCACCAACTCATAACCTGTAGTAGAGAAACAAACATCCACCAATTGTTCTGTTAGAAATCACATCATCAAATCACATGAAGAACTGTAATGCTGTAGAAAAGAGAATGCAAATGTTAGCGCTGCGCAGGTTGTTCTGTTAGAAATCACATCATCAAATCACATGAAGAACTGTAATGCTGTAGAAAAGAGAATGCAAATGTTAGCGCTGCGCAGGTGTGTACACACTTTCTCACAGTAACTTCTGTGAGCAACACAAGCCCATGAATAACACACCCCTGTAGATTCACAAACACAGAAAATGGCATTTAAAAGGTTAAACCATCACGCAACCTCGAATGTTGCTGTCATCTTTCTGCTCCTGTAAAAGGAAACACATAAATTCATCCACCCTTTTGTCCTGTCTAGGTGGAGGTTAACCTTGAGTCGTGGTCAAGTCTTGTCAGCTTTTACCAGTCAGTCAGTTTGTTTTTATTTCATTCTTCATTCATTCATTCATCCATTCTTTCTTTCTTTGCTGATAGTGGAACCTCGTCGCATTTAGTTTCCACTCTCAGCAAAATGACGTCATTTCAAAAAGAAAAAGAAGAACTTTAGATCGGATTACCTCGCTGAATCCTTTTTAGGCAGGGACTCTCATTTTCTAATTGTCCCAAATAAGTGGCTTTCTCCTGAGCCCATTTTAATGTGGAGAAACTCACTTGCAACAATTTTCTCGACGACGTGTAGCAGCTTTTAATTCCCGACGTGCAGATCTGCTTAAAGAAAAGAAATTCACAAACAAAAATCAGTGCACTGTTCAAAAAATAAAAATAAAATGAAAAATGACAAATAAAACTGAAAAACAAAAGAAAAAGAAAAAATACAGAAGCCCGGTCTTAGGACTTGTCACAGAATATTCTTTCTCTTATAGGTGAGAAAACACCCATACTTCAGAAACAAAAACAAAACAAAAACAAAAATCTGCTAGTTTCACTCATTTAAACTCTGGCTGCAGGATTCTGTTCACCCCTGCTATCATGTTCCCCAAAATAATACTAATTCAGTCGTCTATGTATCAGTTCTCAACCCACTCAATAAACCAGACAGGATGATGGTAACAGTATTGCCTACTTAAAATTGTGTTTGATCTTCATTACGTGTGTGTGTGTGTGTGTGTTAGTCGGGTTAATACATTTTCTGTTTTTATGTATCCTTTTATGTACCTTCCCCCTTTTTTCTGAAACAAAACTCCGTTCACTCCAAATTTTGTTTCAGAAACATCTAAATGAAAAACTCTGTCATAGTCAGGCACAGCTAAACCCCAAATGCTTGCAGGTTACCATCGGCAACCACACTGAGTGTTGTAACCCCTTCTACAAATACCCTCTTTTAATGTGTAACACTTTGTGTATGATTTTTGTTATCTCTGGTGCATATTATGTGCATGTGTGGTGTCACCTTTCCATTTTTCTAACAGTACACTTGCATACCTCAGTGCTTGTCTTCCTCCCCCTTTTGTGGTGGTCTGGACACTGTGTCAATCCTCCACTTCCAGGCAGTCGTTTGTCTCCCCGGATTCCTTAACCAATTTGATTCCCCACACTAAAACAGCAGCCTCAGCCTCTTCTGCTCCTTTTCTTCTCTCCCACTTTTCAGTCCAATGGCAGTCAGTTTTCTTCAGCTTTGTCCCGTGTCTCTCTTTGTCCCACTGTCTCTTTCATTGCCATCTCGCTCCAAACATGGCAAAGTGTCAAACTCAGACAGTCTTCTCAAAAGTCCTTCACACACAGTGAGGTTGCAGCTTGCTGGAAACGCATCTCCATCCATCCAATCTAGATGGTGGTTCTTCTCTTTCTGATGCCGTTTGCCCACAGCGCTGCTGGACCTCTCTGCTCAGAACTCTGGTATTGTCTCTTGGACTCCTGTCCACTGTTGAGGTCTGGGAAGCGCTTCCGCTCCCTTAAGGCCAAAACAGAGAGAATGAGGAGGAGCTTCTTCCCCCAGGCTATTCGGGCCCTGAACCAGGTGTAGGACTGGACTCTCCCAAACACGTCACTATAAGACTGGACTCTCACACACGTCACCACACGCACCACCACACATTTCCTATAATCCTATAATTCCTATAATTTATAATCCTTATCTTTATAATCTCTTCTGCTATTTGCACATTCTTTACTGTAAATTCCTAAGTTAATTTGTAAATTTTTGTAGTAAACTGTAAATTGTAAATATTGTAAAACTTTTCTTCTGTCATTTAATGGTCGGGCATTGTACAGCTACAAGCATTTCACCCCCATGTCATACTGTGTATGGTTGTGTGTGCTAACTTACC
>NW_024582533.1:853496-858421 GCF_018398535.1 Haplochromis burtoni | reverse complement strand
GTCTGTGTCTATGTGAGTGCTCGTGTGTGAGTGTGGATGTGTGTGCGTGACAGTTAAAATACTGTGGGTGTAGCTAACTCCCTAGAGGTCATAAAACCCCTCTCCCTTCCAAACCACAGGTATCCAGTTACAATGTTGAGACCCCCACCCATACATCCTCTGGGGAATTTCCACTCAGCATTAACTCTTCTCTGTTTTACTTTCACAGCTCAAGTGGGGGAGGGGTCTCCTACAATCTAAGTTCACGACACAATCAGCCTTTATTATATTGAGGGCAGTGTCAGTGTCTCTACAACAGTTCTACATTCTATGATAACACATTTCTAAACTCTAAATCAGCTAAATATTCTACAGGTGATACCTGGATCCTACAGAGGTTGCACAGGTAGTCCAACTCTTCCACAATGCACATCAATATATGCCATTGCCAGAAGGTTTGCTGTGTCTCCTCCATCTTAAGGGTATGGACAACATTTCAGGAGATGTGCAGTTACTCTAGGAGAGCTGGACAGGACCGTAGAAGGTCCTTAACCAATCAGCAGGGCGGTATCTGCTCCTTCGTGTAACGAGAAAGAAGATGAGCACTGCCAGAGCTACAAAATGACCTCCAGCAGGACACTGGTGTAACTGACTCTGATCAAACAATCAGAAATAGACTTCATGTTTAATCTAAATTTTTACAAAGAATAAATGAGCAGCTTTGTTGCATAATTTTGTTCTAAATCTGGGATTTTAGTTGTAGTCTCAATAATTTAATTTTATAGAGTTTATAAGCAGTGATTATCTTGATTTTAGTATTCAAGTAATGTACTTTTGAGTTATTTTTGTATCTTTTAACATTTCACAAAGTAAACTGTTTTGTATTATGAACACATGTTTTTGTTGGCTGGTTTGAGTTGCATGGATCACAGATATATCAGTTTTTTGTGAATATAAGCTGCTGTTGGATGAGCAGAATTTTCAGCTTGGAACATTAGTGCTCATCAGTTAATCATGAAACACATTTAGTGCTTCTAACAATGTTTCCTCAATCAGTATATTGTTATCTATCCATTATGACTGTGTCTGTACATGTCAGTCATTAAATGCTTCTAAAATTCAATTAACACAGTTACACAGTTCTCACCCTGTTGTACATAGTGGGAATCAAATGGAAATTGTATCAATCATTTGTCCATTGTGTGAATTCAACAGGTGTTTGCTGATAAAAGTCTTCTGTGTCGTTGAAGGACACATCCACAGATTGTCCATTCATAACTGTCACCATTGGACTAACGTGTATTTCTCAAATGCCTGTTGATAGACTCTATAGACTATGTGTCACGATCTGTGTGCAGGCAGGAAAGGACCCAAACGCAGACTCATACACGGAGGCGAAACCAAAACTCAAAAAGCAGCTTTATTGCTGGACACTAGGAAAAACTTCACTAAACTTGAAGATACAAAATAAACAAGGCAGGCTTGGCAGGCAGAACACACAGACAGGTATGAGGGAGATCGCAACGCCGGACAGAGAAAAGCAAAAGACTTAAATACACAGGGAATGACGAGGGAACAGGAAACTCATGGGGAACACAGCTGGGGGCAAATTACACACAACGAGACAGAGGATGCAAAGCTAAACATAACCGATGAGACAAGGTACCTTCAAAGTAAGAGAAGCAAAGCAAAACATAGCACACACAGACAGGAGACTACCAAAGTAAAACAGGAAGTAATGGAAACACGGGCACACAGAGGCGCAGACAGACACACAGAGACATGACTGAGGAAACATGGATAACATGACAGGCAGGGAGGAAGAGAATGAAATACAAGGGAGGCGAGACACAAGAACTCACAACAAAGATAACCACAGCCACAAAGAGGAAGACACAGACGGCAGATCTAAAATTCAAAAAGCTAAACAGAATAACCTAGGTACTATAGGACAAATCCTTAGGATCACAAAGTGGACTTCAATATAAATCACAATGCAAAATGATGTCAAAACACAAGAAACTCAAAATGCTGGGTCAAATGACTCAGGATTGTGACACTATGACTATACAAAACATGGCCAACAGTTTGTTGGAGATATTCTCACTGTTGATACGTCTTGTGAAAGAATCTATCATCACAAGGAGGTCATTTACATGAAAAGGGAAAGACCATCTGTGAATCGAGGAGGGGGCCTAAGGGTACATCTTTCACCATCTTACGATGCTGTGATTGCAGCCATTCCCCAACTCTCTGTGAATGGGACTCATGGCCATTGTTCAGTGGTCTTTGATCAGTGGGTTTTGGTCAGTGGTTGTTGATCAATGGTCATGAGAATTTGCATAATTAAGATTAAGGAACTGACCTTCCAGCCCATTGTTCCTTCAGTGGGCTGGTTTCAGTCATTATGCAAATATGCTGTTTATAAGATTGGGGAAACCTGCAGTGAGCTGAGACTGAAGAAGTCACTTGGATGAGAGACGAAACGTTTCTCCCACAAAACGCTACGTCCAGATGAACAGAATCAACTTTTTGGAGAATCTATCATCACTGTTGACGAGGATGATTAAGTAATCAGTGGTGTACTAACTGTAGAAGCTATAATGGAAAGTAATGTCTTTGTCAGACATTGATGCAAACACAGAAAATATAAATTTTGGGGGGATTAAAAATTGGAAATGGAACTTATACTGTGTCTTTGAAAACAGTGTAACATAGATTATATGAAGATGGATTAACATCAGTTCATTGGTGTATTCTCTTTTCTTTTTTAATAGGAAATGGCAGCTCGGACTACTCGTCCTACTTCATGTCCATACCTCCCAAGACATTGTGGAAAATGATGTTATCTTCACATCCACAGTTAGTGGATGAGTTGTGTCAGAAGCAAGTGTAATTTTGGGAACATTTTCTTCGTACCAAATAAAATATTCCCAGAAACATTTGACTGCAAGCACAACAGATGTCTATTGTGCTGTTCATAAGAGATATGTTTTCTGCAAAAGGGACATTAAAAACTTAATATTATTATCATTAAAAATATTAAAATGTAATATTCAACGAGCGCTGCTGCTCACTCAGTGGAGGCAGCATCAACAATTATCAATGAGATCGTAACAGTTGGGGATTTTGATCACAGATGTATATGACAACTCAGGTTTGTGGCATTAAATTTGTATTCTAATTTTAAAACTGTAATATAATACAATTTATAATAGACACCTTTCAAAAACATAGCCTACACCTGATTCTTGTACCTGCATTAGTTTACTGATAATGTTGAAATTGTGGGGGGGAAAGCAGATCAGCAAATCTGTAGCTGCCAGCTCCCCTCTAGGCTTCACCTCTGCAAAAGCTGTGTCTCTGAACTGGACCTCAACAGTGTTTGTGGTCTCATAAGGTCTACTGTCAATTTTAGTTTGCATACTTGGATTGTTCAAATATATTATGCTAAATATAGACAGATGTTTCCACAACAGATATGATAGTAAGAGTTAGTAAACCTCTATTAAAGTCTCCCATAGATAGATGGGAGATTTTAATAGACTTTAACATAGATGACATGCTGTCGCCTCGGCAACCACCAAGATCCCACTTCCTACAGACATTCAGTAACTCTCATCGGATAGTGTCAATAAATATCTTTCACTAAATATGAAAGTTTTCTACCTGTCCTTGTTTAAATTATGAAAGAAGTTATTATCAGAATCAGAATCGTGTTTATTGGCCAAGTATATGTGCAGACACATACAGGGAATTTGGTTCCGGTAGATGACTTTTAAAACTGTAATATAATACAATTTATAATAGACACCTTTCAAAAACATAGCCTACACCTGATTCTTGTACCTGCATTAGTTTACTGATAATGTTGAAATTGTGGGGGGGAAAGCAGATCAGCAAATCTGTAGCTGCCAGCTCCCCTCTAGGCTTCACCTCTGCAAAAGCTGTGTCTCTGAACTGGACCTCAACAGTGTTTGTGGTCTCATAAGGTCTACTGTCAATTTTAGTTTGCATACTTGGATTGTTCAAATATATTATGCTAAATAAAGACAGATTTTTCCACAATGTATATGATAGTAAGAGTTAGTAAACCTCTATTAAAGTCTCCCTCTGCAGTCTGTTGTTTCTTAGATTCAGCATTGAAACTGAATTTAAAACAAAACATAGATGACATTCTGTCGCCTCATCAACCACCAAGATCTCACTGCCTACAGACATTCAGTAACTCTCATTGGATAATGTTAATAAATATCTTTCACTAAATATGAACGTTTTCTACCTGTCCTTGTTTAAATTATGAAAGAAGTTATTATGCCTGAGAATCTCTAGAATGTCGAATACTTTCCACTAAACAGTTGTCTTCTACTTTGGTTAGTTTTTTTAACAACCATTTAATTTAAAATCACACACCACACACACACACACACACACACACACACACACACACACACACACACACACACACACACACACACACACACAACACACACACACACACACACACACGTGTCTATATATACACATTACACATACATACACAAAGCTGTGTAAACCAACTATAAATAACGAATCTAAACTTATATACATAAAATACAGAAATGAATGAGGTGGAATGAATACTACAAAATGTACATAAGGTGCAGTTGCAGTCTGGCAGTGGGAGCAGTGTGACAGGTCAACTGTTAAGAAGGGAGATGGCGAGGGGAAAGAAACTGTTCCTGTGTCGGGTGGTCCTGGTCTGCAGGCTTCTGTACCGTCTGCCAGAGGGCAGCAGATCAAAAAGTCTGTGTCCAGGGTGTGAGGGGTCTGTGATGATTTTCCCTGCCCGTTTCCTGGTTCTTGAGAGGTACAGATCCTGGATGGAGGGCAGGGGGGTGCCGATGATCCTTTCTGCTGCCCGTACAGTCCGCTGCAGTCTGCTCCTGTCCTGTTTAGTGGCTGCT